>NC_057795.1:466848498-466884196 GCF_018294505.1 Triticum aestivum | reverse complement strand
GGCCGCGGGGGCCGGCTGCGGGCTCGGCGGGCCGGGGCGGCGCGCGGGGACCGGGTGCAACGTGTCCAAATGAGGTGCCACATATTTGTAGTTAGAGGGAGCTAGGAGTGTCCAAATGAGGTGCGGTTTTCGCCCACATGATCGTGATCCGACGGCGGAGAGCATGGAAGTGACTTAGATGGGTTATTGGGCTGTTTTGGAGGGGTGTTGGCTGCAACTCAAAAGAGGCCTTTGCGGTTATGCAGTTAACCGTTGGAGTATCAAACGACCTCCAAATGACACGAAACTTGACAGGTGGTCTACCTGTGCTATACCAGGGCCACTTGGCAAGGCTCGGTCCATTCTGAGAACGTTTAACACCCGCACACGAAAAGAGACAAGAGGGATGCGCCGGTGCATGTGGGAGTGTTGGATTGCGAAACGGACAACAGGGAAAATGCTCGTATGCATGAGACGAACACGTATGCAAATGAGATGCACATGATGACATGATATGAGATGCATGACATGAATAAAAAGCAAAACAAAAGACAAAAGCCCAACCACGGAGGGAATATCATAACACATAGCCGAAAATGGCAAGAGTTGGAGTTACAAAGATGGAAAGTTACATCCGGGGTGTTACAACACTCGACCACTACAAGAGGATCTCGTCCCGAGATCTAGGACTGAAAGAACTCCGGATATTTGGAACGGAGGTGATCCTCGTGCTCCCAGGTGGCTTCACGGTCGGAATGGTGTGACCACTTCACTTTCAGGAATTTGATTGACTTGTTGCGAGTCTTGCGCTCGGTTTCTTCAAGAATAGCAACGGGGTGCTCATGATAAGAGAGATCTTCCTGGAGGTCGATTTCTTCGAAGCTGATAGTGCGCTCAGGAGTCTTGAAGCACTCGCGAAGCTGTGACACGTGAAACACATCGTGCATGATCGCAAAGTTGGACGGAAGCTCAAGTTGATAGGCGAGGTCGCCTCTTTTGCCAATGACCTTGAAAGGACCCACGTATCTAGGGGCAAGCTTCCCTTTGATACCGAAGCGACGAGTGCCTTTCATTGGAGAGACGCGGAGGTAGACATGGTCTCCGATTTCAAAAGCCAAGTCACGGTGCTTGCTATCATAGTAACTCATTTGGCGCGATTGCGCGGCTTTGAGATTCTCACGAATGACTTTGCACATTTCTTCGGCTTCTGTGATCAAGTCGTTGCCAAGAAGTTGGCGTTCACCTGTCTCGGACCAATTGAGAGGAGTACGACACTTCCTGCCATAGAGAATTTCGAATGGGGCCTTGACCGAACTCGCTTGGAAGCTGTTGTTGTAGGAGAACTCGGCATATGGAAGACAATCTTCCCACTTCATACCGAAGGAAATGACACAAGCCCTGAGCATATCTTCAAGAATTTGATTGACTCGCTCTACTTGGCCACTTGTTTGAGGATGGAAAGCTGTGCTGAAACGAATGTTGGTGCCCATGGCCTTTTGAAAGGACTCCCAGTACTTGTAAGTGAAGATGCTTCCACGATCTAAAGATATCAATTGTGGAATACCACGCAAGGAGACAATTCTAGAGGTGTATAGCTCTGCCAGCTGAGCTGCTGTGATAGATTCTTTGATAGGAAGGAAATGAGCCACTTTAGTAAGCTTGTCAATGACAACGAAGATAGCATCATTTCCACGCTTGGACTTAGGAAAACCAGTCACGAAGTCCATCTCGATATGGTCAAACTTCCATTCCGGAATAGCAAGAGGTTGGAGGAGACAAGCTAGTCTTTGGCGTTCTGCTTTCACCCTTCTGCAGACATCACATTCATTCACGAATTGAGCAATTTCTCGCTTCATTCGAGTCCACCAATATGACTGCTTGAGGTCATGGTACATCTTTGTACTACCAGGATGAATGGATAGGAGGGAATTGTGTGCCTCATTCATGATGACTTTCCTCAGATCGCCTTTTGGAACCACAATTCGATCCTCGAAGAAAAGAGTATCTTTGTCATCCAAGCGATAGCACTTGTATTTGGGAATGCCCTTGTCAATACCATGTTTCACCTTCTTCACCATGGTATCCAGGAGTTGTGCCTCACGAATTTGATCTTCCAAAGTAGGAGAGACTATGAGGTTGGCAAGAAAGCCTTGAGGAACAACTTGAAGATTCAGCTTGCGGAAAGCTTCACAAAGATCCGGTTGAAATGGCTTGAGAATTAGACTGTTTCAATAAGCCTTTCTGCTCAGAGCATCTGCAATCACATTCGCCTTGCCAGGAGTATATTCAATACTCGGATTGTACTCTTGAATCATTTCGACCCATCGATTTTTCCTGAGGTTAAGGTTGGGGTGAGTGAAGATATACTTGAGGCTCTTGTGATCGGTGAAAATGTCCACTTGCCTTCCCAATAAGAGATGTCTCCATGTTATCATAGCATGGACAACTGCCGCCAACTCAAGATCGTGAGTGGGGTAGTTCTTTTCGTTGGGCTTCAACTGACGAGAGGTATAGGCCACAACTTTTTTCTCTTGCATTAACACAGCACCGAGACCTTGAAGAGAAGCATCACAGAACACTTTGAATGGCTTGGATTCATCAGGAGGAGTCAAGACAGGAGATGTGCCTAGCTTCTCTTTGAGGGTGTTGAAAGCGACGTCACACTCAGGCGTCCAGACATACTTGACATGCTTATGGAGGAGGTTGGCAAGAGGCTTTGTAATCTTAGAGAAGTTCTCAACGAATCTTCGGCAATAGCTTGCAAGACCAAGAAAGCTGCGGAGCTGCTTGACATTCTGAGGAGGTTCCCAATTCACAACTACAGACACCTTCGCGGGATTAACAGCATTGCCCTTGGAGAGATGGTATGACCAAGGTAAAGAACTTCATCAAGCCAGAACTCACATTTGGAAAACTTCGCATAGAATTGATGCTCTCTGAGCTTGTCGAGCACCAATCGCAAATGTTTGGCATGATCCTGCTTATTCTTGGAGAAGAACAAGATATCATCGAGATACACCAGAACGAATTCATTCGTGTAGGGGTTGAAGATAAAGTTCATCATTCGAGAGAAAGTTGGAGAAGCATTAACAAGGCCGAAAGACATGACAGTATATTCATAAGAAGCAAAGCTTGTTCTGAATGCTGTCTTGGGAATATCTTGTTCACGAATGCGAATCTGATGATAACCCATACGGAGGTCAAGCTTGGAGAATACTTTAGCACCTTTGAGTTGCTCGAAAAGCTCATTGATGGTGGGAAGTGGGTACTTGTTCTTGATTGTCTTCTTGTTCAATGGACGGTAATCGACGCAAAGTCGGTCCGTGCCATCCTTCTTCTGGACAAAAAGAACTCCACAACCCCATGGAGATGAACTCGGTCTGATCAAACCCAGACGCTCTTGTTCATCGAGCTGTTTCTTCAATTCCTTCAGCTCCTTGGGTCCAAGCTTGTATGGACGCTTGCAAACGGGTTCAGTTCCAGGCTCAAGATCGATAACGAACTCGACTGGCCGATGGGGAGGCATACCCGGAAGCTCTTCTGGAAAGACATCTTGGTACTCACAAACGACTGGAATTTGAGAAATAGCATCCAACTCTCCCTTCTCATTGAGAGAAAACAACCGAATGATGTCATCGCGAGCGGCATAGATGATAACATCCTCAGAAGGGTGTGTCAATTGAATTTGCCTGGCAGCACAATCAAGCTGAGCCTTGTGCTTAGAAAGCCAGTCCATCCCAAGAATTAGATCAATATCAGAGTCACCAAGAACCATTGGAGAAGATAGCAATCTATAGTCACCCATCTTGATAGAAATATCCGGAGCCATCATTTTGGTGTTCAAGAATAAACCCAGAGAGGAAACCGCTATCGGCTTAGGTAGATCAACAGTATGAAAATCATGCATGGATGCAAAAGGCTTTGATATGAATGAAATAGAAGCACCCGTATGAAATAAAACTTTTGCAGGAATATCATTAACTAGAAGATTACCCATTATCACGTCAGAAGAATCCTCTGCCTGAGCTGCATTCATCATGTTCACCTTTGCAGACTTTGGATTATGCTTGACCACTACAATGCTTGAAGATCTCACAGGAGGAGGAGGAGCAAGGCGCCTTTGATTGAAGCATTTGTTCGCATAGTGACCTTTCTGCTGGCACTTGTTGCAAGTCACTTCTGAGAGCGGACGATGATAAGGAGCATTTGACCTTGGAGCTTGAGACCGAGACTTGTTCTGATAGCCTGGGTTGGGTGGGTGGGAAGATCCACGACCACCTGAGTTCTTTTGTTGGTAAGGCTGACGAAATGGAGGAGGAGGAAGGTAGAACTTTTGCTGCTTAGCTGCCACTTGTGAGGAAGAAGAAGACTGCACTGCATCCCTGATTCTCTTCTTAGAAGCCTCACACTTGAGCTGAGCACCTTCTTGCTTGAGGGCCATATTGTAGAATTGATCAAACTGAGTAGGCTCAACAAGAATGAGAGCTAACTGCAAATCCTCTCTAAGGCCACCTCCGAATTGATAGATCATACTCTTCTCATCAGGAACATCTTGCTTAGCGAAGCGAGCAAGTTTCTGAAACTGCTTGTTGTATTCGTACACTGACATGTTGCCTTGCTTGAGATTGCGGAACTCCTCACGCTTGCTCTCAACAACACTGGTAGGAATGTGGTGAGCTTTAAAGTCCCGACAAAAGTCAGTCCAAGTAATCACTCGACCTCCTCTGGAATCCTTGTATTGCTGGAACCAATCATCTACTTGATCCTTGAGCTGAAAAGAAGCGAACTTGACATAGTCCTCAGGCCTGACACTGCTGCATTCAAAATGCTTATTGATATCCACAAGCCAATCATCGGCGTCTGTGGCCTCGACACAGTAGCTGAAAGACTTCGACTGATTTGCAAGGAATTGGTTGAGGGTAGGAAATTGAGGCTGATGATTGAACTGTCCTTGACCTTGATTCCCTTGGTTGCCTTGGCCTTGGTTGCGCTCTTGCATGAGTTGAATCATCATCTGGGCATTGGCGTTTGTGGCTGCCATCAAAGCTTGCCATGCCTCCGGAGGCGGAGGTGGAGGTGGAGGGTTTGCCTGACTTGCATCATTGCGTTCCGGATTCTGACGCGTTGGCGGAGCCATCCTGAAGAGGGTGACATCCGTTAGCATCTTGATAGACAGATAGACAAGTTGAATCAACGGATAGAAATTGCAACATATAGTCTTCACAATAATACTTCGAACAAAGATGAACGAATGAATTCCAAAGCAAACATCACACGTCCATTAAGGTGAGAAGCCACTTGATAAGAGATTGATGAATGAAATAAACAAGGTACAACTAGAACAAATAAGTGGTAAGGATTACCCAATCACGAACCAATATCTGCGGGAAGAAATGCTAGAGCTACTTGAATCCCACCAATAAACTCCCGAAACTTTCTGGTTATGTAATCAGGTGTTGGGGATACAGGGGAAGCAATATATCTCACCCAAACTAACAATCCCTACATCCAGCTGTATCCATCCGTCAACACATAACCAAGAAACCTTCGGAAATCGTGTACCTCAACCTTCGAAAAGCATCCATTATACGAGTTATGGCAATACTCCCGAACTCCCACCCCAGTACTGGGTGGCGTCGAGGTTATCTCACCAACAACTGCATAAAAGAGATTTTCGATGTCGACAAAACTCAGGTATTCCAGAACTGCAACGATAAAATTGTGACGACAACACCTCGGAGCTCAACTCCCCGGGTCAAAGCCACATAATAGACAGGAGGCACCAAGAACAATGTTCTCGTCACAAAACCATCAGAACGATTCCAAGATACCCACGTGATCCTAAATTTTTTTTAGTGAAATTTGAGGAGAGGAAAGTCAAAACATCTACGTCAGGAGACCTCACCAGAGCAACGAAGGGACTGAGGAGTAAAAAGAATCCTACTCTCCGATATGTATAATCCTAAGACTCAAAACATTTTTGTTCTAGACTCAACATCGCCAGAAAACAATCAAGCATGGGGCTCCTAAGTCGGGGATGGCTCTGATTACCAACTTGTAACACCCACGAAGCGGCTATATCTCCCACGTGTCGAAGCACGACTTAGAGGCATAACTGCATGGTGGTTTTGTCGCAAGAAGGGTCATCTTCACACAATCCCATGTAATGAACAAGAATGGGATAAAGAGAGTTGTCTTACAATCGCCACTTCACACAATACATAATTAAGATCATACATCATTCAAAATACACTCATAGGCCGGCTACGGTCAAATCCAAATGAAAAGAAGACAACCCCAAATGCTAGATCCCCGATCGTCCCGACTGGGCTCCTCTACTGATCATCTGGAAATGATACATAGTAACGGCCAAGGTCCTCGTCATACTCCCACTTGAGCTCGGTTGCGCCATCTGCGCTGGTATCCTCGGCACCTGCATCTGTTTTGGTAGAATCTGTGAGTCACGAGGACTCAGCAATCTCACACCCGCGAGATCAAGACTATTTAAACTCATAGGTAGGAAAAGGGGTAATATGGTGGAGCTGCGGCAAGCACTAAGCATATATGGTGGCTAACATACGCAAGTGAGAGCGAGAAGAGAAGCAACGCATCGGTCGAGAAGCTAGAAGTGATCAAGAAGTGATCCTGAAACTACTTACGTCAAGCATAACTCAAACCGTGTTCACTTCCCGGACTCCGTTGAGAAGGGACCATCACGACTACACACACGGTTGATGCATTTTATTGAAGTCAAGTGTCAAGTTATCTACAACCGGACATTAACAAATTCCCATCTGCCTCATAACCGCGGGCACGGCTTTCGAAAGATAATATACCCTGCAGGGGTGTCACGCCCAATATGTAACCCTATTCAAAAGGAACTCGAAGGTCCCACCAAGGATAGACCCGCATATTGAAACACTTTTGCAAGGTGGATATCATTACATCAACATTACATAATAGATGGGGATACATACATAAGGCATACAATGCCACTCGAATACAACATCACAATACATCAAAGCATCATCCGACTACAGATGAAACACAAACAGAAACTCAAACGACATCCACCCTGCTAGCTCAGGCTGCCGACCTGGAACCTATCCCCTGATCGAAGAAGCAGAAGAAGAACTCAACACAAGCAAGCATCGCTCTCGTGTCATGATCATCGCATAAACCTGTACCTGCAACTGTTGTTGTAGTAATCTGTGAGCCACGAGGACTTAGCAATCCCATTACCATGGGTATCAAGACTAGCAAAGCTTAAAGGGAAAGGAAGGGGTAAAGTGGTGAGGCAGCAGCATCGACTAAGCATATATGGTGGCTAACATACGCAAATAAGAGCGAGAAGAGAGCAAGCAGAACGGTCGTCAACTAGTAATGATCAAGAAGTGATCCTGAACTCCTACTTACGTCAAACATAACCCAGAAACCGTGTTCACTTCCCGGACTCCGCCGAAAAGAGACCATCATGGCTACACACACGGTTGATGCGTTTTAATTCGGATCTGGTGTCAAGTTATCTACGACCAGACATTAACAAATTCCCATCTGCCTATAACCGCAGGCACGGCTTTCGAAAGATTGTACCCTGCAAGGGTGTCCCAACTTAGCCCATGACAAGCTCTCGCGATCAACGAAGGAATAGACCTGCTCCCAGGAAGACCTAATCAGACTCGGAATCCCGGTTTACAAGACATTTCGACAATGGTAAAACAAGACCAGCAAAGCCGCCCGATGTGCCGGAAAATCCCGATAGGAGTCGCACGTACCTCGTTCTCAGGGCACACCGAATGAGCAAGACGACGGGTTGACATAGACCCTGGTTGCCCAGGGGGCGCCGGACATCACTCGGTTTGGACCAACACTTAGACAAGCACTGGCCCGGGAGGGGCTAAAATAAAGATGACCCTCGGGCTCCGGAAACCCAAGGGAGAAAGGGCTAGGTGAGGCAAATGGTAAAACCAATGTTGGGCCTTGTTGGAGGAGTTTTATTCAAAGCAAACTGTCAAGGGGGTCCCATAAATCACCCGACCGCGTAAGGAACGCAAAATCCGGGAATATAACACTGGTATGACAGAAACTAGGGCGGCAAGAGTGGAACAAAACACCAGGCATAAGGCCGAGTCTTCCACCCTTTACCAAGTATATAGATGCATTAATAAAATAAGAGATATTGTGATATCCCAACATAATCCTGTTCACCATGGTGCAATCTTCAACTTCAACTGCAACTAACAACGCTATAAGAGGGGCTGAGCAAAAGCGGTAACATAGCCAAGCAATTGTTTGCTAGGAAGGGTGTCAAAGGGTAGAGGTTCATGGCAATTTGGGATGGCTTGATGAGCAAAAGATAGGTAACGCAGCAAAGCGATAGAACGAAGCAACTAGCATAGCAATGATAGCAGTGAGATCCAGGGTAGCGGTCATCTTGCCTGAAATCCCGCTAGGAAGAAGAACGAGTCCATGAAGAAGACAAGCGGAAGTAGTCAAACGAATCCTCACAATCGCAACATTACCGGAACTAAGAAGCAACACCGTAAAGAAACAAACAACACGGTAAGTGCACAAGCATAAACATGGCATGATGCACAAACAAGTATGATGCATGTCCGGTTTAAAGAGGCATGGCATGGCAAACTGCAACACACAATACTAAAAATTAAGTGGTGCTCAATATGCAACGAGTTGCATATTGAAAAAACACCACATGCAATTATTTAGTTTGATCTTGGTTATATACCCAACAATATTAAATGTTGTTAAACATGGCAAGAGGTGAAACATAATTAATCTACCTATCTAGGCAAGTTTAAGTGAGGCCGGAACAACAAACAACAACTCCGGAAATCCCGCATGTGCATAAAATGAATTTGGTACTGTTCTGCCCTAAAACATATTTTAAAGTTGTTAAACAGGAAAAAAAGTGGACCATGTTAAACTAGGCATTTTTCCACCCCAAATACATATAAAGTTTAATTAAAACTAAGCTACGGTCATTTAGTTATGAAATAAATCATTTTAACATGGCATTTATGCAAATTTAAACAAACATCATTTTAAACATTTTAAACATGCATGAAAGTTGCGTATTATTAAACTAGATGAAATACTAAGCATATTGCATATAAGACATGTTTTATTTGGAAGCATGGTTAAATAGTTATTAGCAGTTTAAAACAGGGGCATTTTCTATAATTATTAATGCACTGGAAAATGGTAAAATGCACAGACTAAAAAAAAAGTATGCATGGGCCGGATTCAACGCACTGTGCAAGCCCGGTAACAAATCGGACCCATTGCGTGTGAGAGGGAATAAGCAGGGAAATAATTGGGTCAGCTGGGAATCGAACCCCAGACCCCTCGGATAGATACTGGCTACGCTAGCCACTGGGCTAGCTTTGTGTTCGTGATACAAAGAGCTCCCCGACTGTTTTGAGCATTCCACAACAGATCGAGCTTGGCCATGGCTGCATGGCGACAACCGACAGCGAGGGCAAGCACAAACGACGGCCGTTGGGGTTAAGAACCTACGGTGGGCGTGCGGAAACTGAAGACAGTGCATGCGTGCTTGCGGAGAGCTGCAAGAGGGGCCGGGAAATGGCATGAGAAAGGGCTCAAGGACAAGCTCGGGCAGGAGCTCGTCTCGGCCATGGCAGCGAGGCATGGCGAGGCAGCGGCTGCCGGTGCAGCAGAACACCGGCGGGGGTGCGGGTATGGAAGGTGGATGCGCAGGCGGCGAGGCGGGCGCAGCACAGGTTCGAGTGTGCGGGATCCCAAGGACGAGCTCGGGTTCGCTTCAGACACGGCGGCTGCAAAGGCATGCAAGGGACGACGAGGCTTCGGTCGAGCGCAAGAGCTGCTGGCTACAGGTGCGTGCGGGGTGCAGAGCAACATGCAAGGGTGTGGGCGAGCGGCAGAGCGGTGGAAGCAGAGGTTTCGGCGCGTCCATGGCGAAGCATGGTGGCTGGGGATTTCGTGTGAACAGATTGACACCTAGAGGATACGAACGAGGTGGATAAAGGGGCTGGGAGATGCGGCAGCTCACCTAGGTCCCGTAGGACAAGACGAGGAGGCCGGAAGCACGACCGCTGATCATGGCGGCGTTCGGCTCCGGGAAGAAGATGAAGCAAAGGAGGTAGTGACGTGGTCGACGGCGTGAAGGCGAGATGGCGTCTGATCCGTGACGTAGAGGAAGTAGTCGATGTCGGGGACTTGGCGGGGCTTCGGGTCGATGAAGCAGAGGAAGCAGGGGAAGAAGACATCAAGGAGGAGGTCGATCCGTGGCTCGAATGGGCGCTTGCGAGGTCGAGAAGAAGAAGGAGACGCGGGCGTCGCTCCCCGAGGAAGAAGATGACGTCGTCGAGCTTGATCGCGCCAGAGTAGAGCTCGAGCATGGCGTTGGCGACGGCTATGGCGTGGAGTGGCTTACCTTGCGGCGGCTAGACGAGGAGGAGGGAGGAATGGAAACAGGAGAGACCCTAGGGAACCGGGGAATGATTTATAGGGGGTAGGGAGGCTGTCCCGGCCGTCAAATCAAGCCGGCTGCCAACATGGCGTCCCTGGATGTGCGCCGTACAGAGGTAGGGGGACGACCCTGTGCTGGAGGACTGGTGGGCTGTGCTACGAGGCTGCTGTTGGGCCACTGATACTAGCTGCAGGTGAGTGGAAGGCCCAAGTGCAGCGCCCAGATAAGGAAAAGGCAGTTCCCTTTTCTCTGTTTTTATAATAAACAGATTTCAGAAAAAGAAAAGAAGGGGGGGCTAGGGAGAGAATTTGGAAGATATAAGAATATACTCATGCTCCTGGAAATGTGCACTAATTGAAATAATTGGTTTGGGCATTTTTAGAGAAAGAAAATTATCGCAAGTTTGAACTAGATTCAAACTTGTGGCAATTTTGTTCCCAACCAAATCAAGTCCAAAAGAGTTGAAAAATGGCAGAGAGGGTTTAGGCATGGTGAACTAGCATCAGGAAAAGAATGAACATTTATGGATGAGGGGGGAAAGGTCACTCGCCAACATGAAGGAAAGAAGAAGAAAGGTCACTCGCCAACATGAAGGAAAGAAGAAGAAAGGAGGAGGTGATGATGCATGATCATACATGGAGCATGCAACAAAGTAACATGCATGAATATGACAATGCACATGATGATTATGAGAATGCAAAATGACAAGAGGCACAAATGCAACATGACAAAGATGGGCATTGCATTGCAATATGATCAAATGATGAACATTTGGCGAAGCTTGGGAAGGTGACAAAAGAATTTATAGTAAGGATGGGGGCCGGGAATTCAGAAGGAAAAGGCATGAAACTTAAACTGTAAGTGTGTTATGGTTAATTCCAAATAAATGGAATATTTATTATAGCTCTCTAAATACCGAGAGGATAAGTTTTAAAGAGAATCACCATGTGAATTCCCTCGATTTAAATGGATTAAAAATCCATGCCATTTATTTAGTTGAGTTGCAAAAGATTTATGAGATGATGGCATGATGACATGATGCAATGCAAAAAATAAAAGGGCAGACAAAATTGAAACACACGGCAAAACCCGGAATATATGGAAGTCTAACTGAAGCTCCGGTCTTGGGGTGTTACAACACTCCACCACTACGAGAGGATCTCGTCCCGAGATCTAGAATGGCACCAGAGGGAAA
The DNA here is from genome assembly GCF_018294505.1 of Triticum aestivum. Classification (NCBI taxonomy): domain Eukaryota; kingdom Viridiplantae; phylum Streptophyta; class Magnoliopsida; order Poales; family Poaceae; genus Triticum; species Triticum aestivum. Next base: position 466,872,551 of record NC_057795.1, on the reverse strand, counting down.
ACGGAAGAGGAAGAAAAGAGGTAAAACTAAGTTGCTTCTTTGACAAATGAGTGAAACCATGAACCTTGAGAGGTTGAACAAATTGAAAGAAAGAATACAATGGTATGAACGAGATTGCAAACACTCCGTTAGTAAAGAGGAACAAGGAACAATGCGAGAACCTTTTAAGTTGAAAGTCATGGAAAAAGAGCTTCACGAACGAAAAGAATATGACCGCCTCGGTATAATGAGATAGTCAAGGAACAAGAATGACAGAATTTGGACAGCACTCCGGTAGAAAATAGAAGAAAACTTGATAAGATGAGACGATATTGAAGAGATGATACAACACTCCGGTTGGAAATGGAGGAATAGAATTTGAACTTGGCAAAATGAACGCACTTAGATGAGAGTCTGGTTAAAAGAGGAATGATAGTCGCAACACTCCGGTTAAATGGGTAACCAAGGAAGAGGAACATGATCTTGGCAAAACAAGATGATGGGTCGAAGAGAGCAACATCACAATGCCTCCGGAAGTAGAGATAGAAGATAGATCATTGGAATAAAGGAATGGAGAAGAAAATTACAACTTCTACCACAAATGAGTTTGGAAAGCACCCTTAACAAGAAGGATAGAACGGAGTTGTTGGAAAACTAGCAAAGAAAAGAATAAGCTTGTAGTGGGCTTATTGAAACATCTCAACACTTGAGGTGAAATTCTGCCACTAACGAAAAAACAATTGCTTGCTTGAGATCAACGAAGAGATGAAAAACCTCTTCCACAAAGATGATAAAGAGATAACTTGGATCATTGATAAGCACCACAAATAGCAACATTCCCAATGGAAGGCTTTAGGTGAAATATGACACAAGATAACTCCAATGGAGGGATTAATAGGTTGAAACGATCTCCTGAATGAAGAGAAAATGATGGATATAAAATATCTCATTCTTGACAACATATGAATCATGAAACATGAAGGAAAATTATCAAGAATGACATAACACCACCTCAAAAGCTAAGGTAGAGAGAATTGCACTCCGGAAGCAAGATGAAGAATGCTTGAACTCCTCAAAACAAAACATGTGTTTAGCACCATGTTTATTTTAGAGTGTAGCCTGGCGGATCAAGACTCCGAGAGAAAAACTTGAAGAACAATTGAAGAATGAAAAGAATACTTGATGAACCATCATGTAGATCTTCCATGAAGAACTCCGGTAATAAAAGGATGATAGAAAGAAAGAGAAGTTGAAAACACAAGGTGAAGCCTTGCAATGATTTAGATGGAGCTTCGCGACGAGATAATGCGGAAAACTTGGAACTCCGAAAAAGAAAAGATGAAACACTAGAACCGAGAATTACTTCATCATGAACAATCTCCGGAAGAAGGAATTAATCACTTGGATGAAACAAGAATAAGAATTATGTCATGCCTATCCTTCACCAATTTAAATTGATGACAAGCAACGGATTTGGCATACTACTTATTCTCGTAGAAAGAATTAAGAGAGATATAGCATAAACTTGGGAAGGTCTTCAATGAACCACCGGTAGGTTTGGAAAGAACGAATGAATTAAAATGATAATCAAGGAAAAGAAATCTTGAGCGAACCACCGTAAGAGTTGAAAACGAACGAAGTAAAGGGGTGAATCACCGGTAAGAATTAGAGAACGAATGAAGATACTTGAGGGAATTTAGATACATGAGAACGAAGAGGCCATGAACTGATTAGAGGATATTTGAACGATGCATCGGAAGAATTCCAGAACGAGAGTTGAAAGCTGAGAATGAATAATTCTGAGATGATGGGCTACGGAAAATCAATCTGAAAAGTCTCTTGAATTGCTTCGGATGGATGAAAAAGATTCTCACAATCGAAAACAATTATGAGAGGATGGCATCAAGCTAGAACCATGAATCTTCAAGAGAATGGCCAAGATTTAGAGGAAAAACTCTTCTTCGGTCTTCAAATGTTGAGAATGATGATGAGAACCACCATGACAATTGTTGAGATACTCCGGGAGAATGAAAAGCGAAGGGGGTTGAGCCAACAATGAAAAGAATTGGAAAGATCTTGGAGAAAGACATATGACTGACGATAATTCATTCTTACGTCAAACTTGGAAATGAATTTGAGAATGGCTCCGGGGGAATTAGAAGAGTTAGGTAAGATCCTAGGAAAAGACCTATGGGTTAGGGCCCACTCGAAAGAAACATCGTTGAACAATTGATTGAAAGGGGGATTGCAGCGGTTGAATTAAATGACTTGAATGAGATAACAACCTCGAAATATCTTGAACGGATTGAGAATGGAAACACAAGTCTTCCGAGATATCTTCAGCACTCCAGAACAAATGAATAGCAAGAGGTGAGTGATTGAGAGGTGCACCGGCATGAGAAAGCATTTGACACGAGGAAAAGAATATGATCGACACTGAAAGCTTGAAATGGATCCACCGGAGAAAAAAACGAAGGATGATGAATTTGAAGCTCGTGAGCATCTTCATGAGGGATCACCGGATCAGAACATTGAAAGAAAAGAATGAAGAGACTTCACATCAATAAGATGGATACTTGATTAAGAAATCTGAGTCCTTGAAGTAAAAGGGTGGGAGGGTGGGGAAAAACAAAGACAACTTGGGATGAACAAAACAAACACCATTGAGAAAACTTAGAATTGATCTTGCGGATGGGGAGAATGATGGGATCATCTCGAAGAGAAGCGCACCGGTTGGAAAAGAATTAACATGACAACCTCAATGATCAAAAGGATTAGTACTCCCATAGAAATATGAGAACACCACTTGAAAGGTATGGAATCAACATTTGACTTTGAAGCAACTCGAATACCACAAATAAAACAAAACAAAGGATTTGGCTTGCAGAATAAGCCGGAACAAACATATGATAGAAATTTCGTCCGAAGTTTTCGTGGTGGGACCCACACGGGCTCGAGTGTACAGCACCATCATGTACAAGGCAGTGCACATGACATACGAAGTGTCCCCGAACCAGCATAGCCAAGGGTTCTTTAAGACACAACGAGACCACTGTAAAAATGACCGCGGAAAGGCGGACCACTAGACGTCAAACCCCAATCTCATATCATGCATCTGTCGAAAAGATATTCTAGGAGCTACTTGAATTCCCACCTATAAAACTCCCGAAACTTTCTGGTTAAGCAATCTGGTGTTGGGGATACAGGGGAAGCAATATATCTCACCCAAACTAACAATACCTACATCCAAGCTGTATCCATCCGTTAACACATAACCAAGAAACCTTCAGAAATCGTGTACCTCAACCTTTGAAAAGCATCCGTTATACGAGTTATGGCAATACTCCCGAGCTCGCCCCAGTACTGGGTGACGTCGAGGTTATCTCACAAACAACTGCATAAAAGAGATTTCCGATGTCGGCAAAACTCAGTTATTCCAGAACTGCAACGATAAAATTGTGACGACAACACCTCAGAGCTCGACTCCCCGGGTCAAAGCCACATAAATAGATAGGAGGCACCAAGAACAATGTTCTCATCACAAAACCATCGGAATGATTCCAAGATACCCGCGTGATCCTAAAAAAAATTTAGTGAAATTTGAGGAGAGGAAAGACAAAACATCTACGTCAGGAGACCTCACCAGAGCGACAAAGGGACTGAGGAGTAAAAAGAATCCTACTCTCCGATATATATATATAATCCTAAGACTCAAAATAGTTTTTTTTCTAGACTCAACAACGGCCAACAAACAAGGGGGCTCCTATGGTCGGTCGAGGCTCTGATTACCAACTTGTCACGCCCAATATGCAACCCTATCCAAAAGGAACTCGAAGGTCCCACCAAGGATAGACCCGCATATTGAAACGCTTTTGCAAGGTGGATATCATTACATCAACATTACATAATAGATGGGGATACATACATAAGGCATACAATGCCACTCGAATACAACATCACAATACATCAAAGCATCATCCGACTACAGATGAAACACAAACAGAAACTCAAACCACATCCACCCTGCTAGCCCAGGCTGCCGACCTGGAACCTATCCCCTGATCGAAGAAGCAGAAGAAGAACTCAACGCAAGCAAGCATCACTCTCGCTTCATGATCATCGCATAAACTTGTACCTGCAACTATTGTTGTAGTAATCTGTGAGCCACGAGGACTTAGCAATCCCATTACCATGGGTATCAAGAGTAGCAAAGCTTAAAGGGAAAGGAAGGGGTAAAGTGGTGAGGCTGCAGCAGCGACTAAGCATATATGGTGGCTAACATACGCAAATAAGAGCGAGAAGAGAGCAAGTAGAACGGTCGCTAACTAGTAATGATCAAGAAGTGATCCTGAACTCCTACTTACGTCAAACGTAACTCAGAAACCGTGTTCACTTCCCGGACTCCGCGGAAAAGAGACCATCACGGCTACACACATGGTTGATGCGTTTTAATTCGGATCTGGTGTCAAGTTATCTACAACCAGACATTAACAAATTCCCATCTGCCTATAACTGCAGGCACGGCTTTCGAAATATTATACCCTGCAGGGGTGTCCCAACTTAGCCCATGACAAGCTCTCGCGATCAACGAAGGAATAGACCTTCTCCCAGGAAGACCCGATCAGACTCGGAATCCCGGTTTACAAGACATTTCGACAATGGTAAAACAAGACCAGCAAAGCCGCCCGATGTGCAGGACCAGCAAAGACATTTCGACAATGTTAAAACAGGAGTCGCACGTACCTCGTTCTCAGGGCACACCGGATGAGCAAGACGACGGGTTGGCATAGACCCTGGTTGCCCAGGGGGCGCCGGACATCGCTCGGTTTGGACCAACACTTAGACAAGCACTGGCCCGGGGGGGCTAAAATAAAGATGACCCTCGGGCTCCGGAAATCCAAGGGAAAAAGGGCTAGGTGAGGCAAATGGTAAAACCAATGTGGGCCTTGCTGAAGAAGTTTTATTCAAAGCAAACTGTCAAGGGGGTCCCATAAATCACCCGACCGCGTAAGGAACGCAAAATCCGGGAATATAACAAATGTATTTCCGGAAACTAGGGCGGCAAGAGTGGAACAAAACACCAGGCATAAGGCCGAGTCTTCCACCCTTTACCAAGCTGTCAGGACCCCGATTCTATGCCACACCGATCTAGCATGTAACACTTCATATCACTTTGCGGCCTCACGCACGGTATTCCCACGGGTGTCGCCTTACCATGCCCATGACCGTTTGCGCCTTTTGGCACACGTATATGATAGTGCCGCTAGCATCCATATGACAAAGAACCCAGGCTGACATGGCTAGTCGTAAACCCAAAGTGGCACAAACTTACAGGGACATGCATCCATGACCCAGCATCGAACGTGTCGGTCATCAGCGAGTGAATCCAGGCTGTAGCACTTGGCTAACAGGACTCCGGTGAACGGGGCTGTAGCGGGCTAACAGGACTCCGGTATTCAGCGCGTGACATTTCCCCGAAGGGACAGACACAGGAACGAAGAAGGACACATGCCGGCCAGCCTAAGTGTTCCGGAGCAGTAGCACGCTACCATGGCTCAGTGGAAGCACTAGGAGACATTTCCCAGTAAGAGAGGCTACTAAGGATAAACAACTAGATAGTCAGATCCCACACATAGCAATACACATTACACGCACGCATAACTTGCAAGTATGTGTTGTACAACATGGCATCACAGCATAACTCGACAACTCATATAGATAAGGCTCAAAGAGCCATCATAGCATTTATTGCAAACAGGGGTCACAGGACCCATCATGCAGAGCATACAAGCAACAAGCGGAAGCATTACATGTCTGGGTACAGACATCTACAAATGAAAAAGGCTGAAGAGCCTGACTATCTACAACATCCGATCAAGATCGTAGCTGAGGTACAAGCTACTCGTCGAAGTCCACGAGAACACTAGTAAGACCGAAGTCTCCGCTGCAAAAACATAAATAAAGTAACATGAGTACAAAGGTACTCAGCAAGACTTACATCAGATCCTATCATACATGCATTTGTATCAAGAGGGTAATGTGGGGTTTAGTTGCAGCAAGCCAGCTTTGACTCTGTGGCTATCCTGTTCTATGACTACCAGATCTTCTTGAGGTGAGACAACATACACGAGTCCACTAATCACCACACAATACACTACTATGGATTCATCCCCGTCTCCCTACGGGAAAGCCATCCATAGCACTCACACTTGTCTTGAGCATTTTAGAGTATCCACTTCAAGTTGTCTATGTACCATGTAAGCATCCAAGAAGTCCATAACTGCGGACCCGACTATTTGAATAGATCATGTTAACCCTGCAGGGGTGTACTTCTTCACACACGCTCTCGCCACTTGACGCCATGTACACGTCATGTATCTCGGCAACCTTCAAGCGGAAGCCTCGCGAGGGTGTCGGCCACGACCTGACTAACCACACAAGACTCTAGTCCAGGTTTATCGCCTATTCGGGTTCCATCCGTAAGGAGATCCGGCCGGGGTGTCGCTCACGGCCCCAAACAATGTGAGCAGGGTTCCCAAGCCCACCATCCGGGTGCCACTTGGTACACCGTGCCACTGTGCCTAGTCTGTCCCAAGCCCACCTGGCTGGGTGCCACTTGGTAGACTACTAACACTACCTACAAACACCAGAAACTAGTTGCAACTCCTGGACAGAGATCAAGTTGGTTAATAAGCCGAGAGGGGTCGAGTTACCGGAACCCAATGTGTGGTAGTATCGAGTCATTGGACGACATACACAGAACTCAGTGCTTAAGGACAGTTCCAGTGAGACAACCCACCATGTACTCCTACATGGCCTCTCACCGCTACCTTTACCAAATCGTGTTCACACACTTCACTCTCAGCACGAGAACATATCATAACACTCCAATTCATTCCCAATGAATCAGACCTATCACAACTCTAAGCAATAGCAGGCATAGCATGGTAGGAACACAACATGGCTCAATCAACTCCTACACATGCTAGTGGGTTTCAACTATTTACTGTGGCAATGACAGGTCATGCAGAGGAATGGGTTCAATTACCGCAGCACAAAGTAGTAGATGAATCGTTGTTGTCCTAATGCAATAACAAAGAGCAGGAGCGAGAGAGTAGGATTTTATCGGAATGAACAAAGGGGTTTGCTTGCCTGGTAGATCAACAGGGGGCACTGCTCCTCAGACAGGTACTCTGGAACACTCTCCGGAGCAGAACCTATCGAGAAGGAATGGTGCCAACAATCAATACACAAGCATATGCAACAATATGATGCATGAACATGGCATGAAGATGTGATGCTGATTGTGCTAATGCAGCTAGCATTATATTTGGATGAAGTCCATTTGAATCAAGGATTCAAATGCATCTCCAAGTTAAGCTCTTATATATGCCATTTACATGTTTTCACTTATACAGCATGTATAAGTTGGTTGTCATGCATGAAACTAGTACAGATGGATAGATTACATTTTTCTGATAATTTTTCATATATGAATTATTTCAATCTAAGCTACGGTTGAATTTCTATGAATTTTTGAAGTTTAAATCATTTTCTGGAATTTTCTGAGTTATTTTAAATCCAGAAAATGGATAACTGCGTCAGCATTGAGTAAGCATGACGTCAGCAAGTCAACTGCGGCTGACTGGGCTCAAACCTGACGTGTGGGGTCCACACGTCAGTGACACGGGGTTAAACAGGGGGTTATTTGCTTAATTAAAAGGATTAGGGGGCCGGGGCCCACTAGTCAGTGTCAGTGGTTAATCTTAATTAAATTAAACCTAAACTTGTTTAATTAACGGGGCTAATTAATTGTCAAGCTAATCTTAAACTAAAAATTAGCAGGGCCGGGCCCCACATGTCAGTGTCACAGGGAGGATTAGTTAGCAGGGTTGACCCGGTCAATCCCGCCGGCGTTTAGCCGCCGGCGAGGCCGAACACGGCGGAGGGCTCGGGATTGTCGCTCCGGTGACCATCCGGGCGGCGGAGACCATCTCCGAGGAGCTGGTGCTCGCGCGCATCCAATGGGGCAGGGGGGAGGAGCCGGGGAGGCCGGAGCTCGCCGAAGCAGAGCTCGCAGCGGTGGCCGGAGCTCGGGCTCGAGCGACTATGGGCTACAGAGCACGGGGAGGCAGGAGAGGAGGGGGAACCGACGCGGGGGGGCTCACAGGGGACCGGAAGAGACGACGGCGAGCTCGGGGGAGGCGCTGATGGCGGCGAGCGACGACGGAGATCCACGGCGGCCGGCGGTTGAAAAAGGCGTCAAGGACGGCGTTGCAGGGCGCTATAGCTTGTTTGGCTCGTCAGAGAGGACGAGGGAGACGCAACGGAGCTTCTGGGCACGACGGAGGGGCGAGGGGACGGCGATGGCCGCGGTGGTGCTCGTCGGCAGCGACGGGTGGCATTCGGCCGTGCGCGTGGAAGAGAGACTAGGGGAGGGGGAGGAATGAGAGAGAGGGAGAGAGGTGTGGGGCGTCGCGTGGCGTTGTCCGGGTCATCCAGAGCGACGAGGGAGAAGCAGGAGGTGGCCGGGCGCGTGGCCACGGCCGGCTGCGGCGCGGGCACGCAGCTGCTTGGACGAGGGGGGGAGAAGACGACAGAGGAGGAGGCGGGCTGGGCTGCTGCTGGGCTGCACAGTAACGGGCTACACAGGGAGGTAACTGCTAGGTAGGTTCCCTTATCCTATTTCTTTTTCTATTTTCTGACATTTGTTTTGATTTAATAAAAATACTAAATCATTTTATTTAATTATGCTAATTTTTGTAGGAACTAGTGGTATTATTCCAGAGCTCCTCAACAAATGGCATAATTTTTGGACATATATTATATATATAACAAATATATATCCAATGCAAATAATTATGCATTAATTCCAAATGCCCAAAATAAATACTTATGGGCTCCTAAAAATATTGGTTTGATTTTTATCTCTGTCCAATATTTTCAGAGAGTAACATGAGCATTTTCTTGGACCTTTTTGGAGCAATTTTTATTTGGGTCATTTCCAAAAATGATTCTGAGGGTTTCACAAATCCTCATTTCAAATTTAAATGGAATTTAAACATGATGCACAAATGACTAGCTACTCTAGGTCATACCAGAACTAGGGATGTGACAACTCGCCCCCACTTGAAAGAATCTCGTCCTGAGATTCAGGGGTCAACGGAAAAAAGTGGGGTACTCCAGTCGAAGATGATCTTCTCGCTCCCAAGTAGCTTCTCTCTCGGAATGATGAGACCACTGAACCTTGAGAAACTTGATGTTCTGACGTCGAGTAACACGCTCTGCTTGATCAAGAATGCGAACCGGGTACTCTCGGTATGTGAGGTTATCTTGGAGATCAAGCATTTCGTGGTCCACTCCGCGGATGGGATCCTAGAAGCAACGCCTGAGTTGAGAGACGTGGAAGACATCATGAACTTGAGAAATATGTGGGGGTAGTTCCAACTGGTAGGCAACCTCTCCTCGTTTAGCGAGAATGCGAAAAGGACCAATGTAACAAGGAGCCAACTTGCCCTTGATACCGAAGCGATGGGTACCCTTCAAAGGAGTGACCCGAAGGTAAGCTTGGTCGCCAATTTCATAAGTCATATCCTTATGATGGCGGTCATACTAACTCTTCTGACGAGACTGGGCTGTTTTCAAATTCTCACGAATGATGCGAACTTGCTCTTCTGCCTCCTGGATCATGTCCGGTCCAAAGAATTGTCTTTCACCGGTTTCTGACCAGTTCAAAGGTGTTCGACATCTTCGTCCATAGAGAACCTCAAAAGGAGATTTCTTGAGGCTGGATTGATAGCTATTGTTATAAGCAAACTTGGCGAAAGGAAGACATTTCTCCCAGTCCATACCGAATGAGATAACGCAAGCTCTGAGCATGTCTTCAAGAATTTGGTTGACCCTTTCCACCTGACCACTCGACTGAGGGTGGAAAGCGGTACTGAAGGAAAGATGGGTTCCCATGGCAGTTTGGAAACTCTCCCAGAAATGAGATGTGAAAAGACTACCACGGTCTGAATTGATCTCTAGTGGAACACCATGAAGTGACACTATTCGAGAAATATATAAATCAGCTAGCTGACTAGCAGTGATACTCTCTCGAATAGGTAGGAAGTGCACCACTTTGGAGAGACGATCAATGACTACGAAGATAGCATTATTCCCTTTCTTGGTCCTGGGAAAACCGGTGATGAAATCCATACCAACTTTATCCCATTTCCATTCAGGAATAGATAAAGGCTGAAGGGTGCCAGCAGGTCTTTGATGCTTTGCCTTAACGCGATGACAAACGTCACAGTTAGCAATAAACTGAGCGACTTCTCTCTTCATCCTAGTCCACCAGAACCTCTGGCGTAGGTCCTGATACATCTTAGTACTACCGGGATGAATCGTGAGAGGGGATTCATGCGCCTCTTTAAGAATCAATTGTCGAAGATGTTGCTTCTTGGGAACCACCACGCGGTTCCCAAAGAAAACGACACCTCGATCATCTATAGAGAAACTTCCAGCAACACCTTTGGCAATGTTTCTCTTGATCCAGTTAATCCCCGTATCATGCTTCTGGGATTCTATGATATGATCTACAAGAGTAGGTTTCGCCACCAAGGTAGATAGAAATCCGTGAGGAGCAATGTGAAGGTTAAGCTTACAGAATTCCTCATGGAGAAGTGGTTAGCCCTGCTGCAACATGAGATTGTTGCAATAGGATTTACGACTTAGCGCATCAGCCATGACATTAGCTTTGCCTGGGGTGTAGGTAATGCCTAGATCATAATCTGTGATTAACTCCAACCAACGTCTTTGCCTAAGGTTCAAATCTGGTTGGGTGAAGATATACTTGAGACTCTGGTGATCAGTGTAGATCTTGCAACGTTTACCAAGAAGGTAATGTCACCAGGTCTTGAGTGCATAGACTACGGCTGCAAGCTCTAGATCATGTGTAGGATAATTCTCCTCATGTGGATGCAACTGTCGAGATGCATAGGCAATCACATGACGATCCTGCATAAGAATGCAACCTAGTCCCTGTCGTGAGGCATCGCAGTTGATAACAAAGTCCTTTGTGAAATCCGGTGGCACAAGTATGGGAGCAGAAGTCAGGCGTCTTTTCAGTTCCTGAAAACTGTACTCACACTATGGGGACCACTCAAACTTTTTATCTTTCTTGAGAAGTTCTATGAGGGGTTTGGCTACTTTGGAGAAGTTTTCAACAAAGCGATGACAATAGCTGGCTAGACCAAGGAAACTCCTTACTTGTTTAACGGTCTCAGGTGGAGTCCAATCGATAACGGCCTTAACTCTCTCGGGATTGACAGCAATGCCCTTACCAGAGATTACGTGGCCTAGGTAGGTCACTTCTGGCAACCAAAATTCGCACTTGGAGAACTTGGCATAAAGGCGATGCTCTCTGAGTTTTTCTAACACAAGTCTAAGATGTTCGGCATGCTCTTCTTCGTTCTTCGAGTAAATAAGGATATCATCGAGGTAAACCACGACGAACTTATCTAAGTACTCCATGAAGATCGAGTTCATCAAGCGGGAGAAAGTAGCTGGAGCGTTGGTTAGACCGAAGGACATGACTGTGTACTCGTACTGACCGTAACGAGTGACAAAAGCTGTCTGGGAATGTCCTCATTTCTGATCTTGATTTGGTGGTAGCCTAACCTCAAATCCATCTTGGAGAAGACTGAGGATCCAGCGAGCTGATCATACAGGTCGTTGATCCTGGGGAGCGGATACTTGTTCTTTATCATGACCAAATTAACGAGACGATAATCTACAACCATCCGGTCCGTACCATCCTTCTTCTTGACGAAGAGGACGTGGCAAGCCCAGGGAGAAGAACTAGGACGGATGAAACCCTTTTGCAAGGACTCATCAAGTTGTTTCTTAAGCTCAGCTAGTTCTAAGGGTGCCATCTTGTAAGGTCTCCTGGAGATTGGAGCGGTTCCATGGATAAGATCTATGATGAACTCTACATCTCTGTCAGGTGGAACACCTGGCAATTCCTCTGGAAAGACATCCGGAAAGTCATGGACTACCAGGATATCTTTAAGGCCAGGGAGAGGGCTGGCATTAAGAGAATAGAGCTGACGCTTTGCAACTCTAGTGGAGACAGTGACTATCTTGCCAGATGGGTGTGTAAGCTGAACAGATCTGGTGTAACAATCAATCTTGGCATGATGAGCTGTCATCCAGTCGATACCCAAGATGATGTTAATATCTGAGGACTTGAGGGCTACAAGTGATGCAAGAAATACAAGTCTATCAACAAGGATTTCGTTACCATGGCTTACACTAGAGGTTTGCCATTTGGATCCAGGAGTTTGAATGACCAGTGGAGAGGGCATATCACAAAATGACATGTTGTGCAAGTTAGCATAGCTTTCAGAAATGAAGGAATGAGATGCTCCAGTATCGAACAGAACCGATGCTGGATGACAATTGACAAGGAGTGTACCAAGAACGACATCCGGATCATCATGAGCGGCTTTAGCTGAGACGTGATGCACACGTCCACGTTCAGTGCGAGCTGGGTTGGCACTGATCGTCTTGCTTGATGGCTTAACACAACCAACAGTCTTCTCGGGCTGGGGTGGAGCATAACTGGCCTGAGGGCAGTCACGTGCATAGTGTACTGGCTTCCCGCATGTGAAGCAAGTCCCTGAAGTTGGACGTGGACCCGCACTGACAAGCGGTCTACCGGTAGGCCTGGGTGGAACATACGATTGAGCTGGGGAAGGCACCACAAAAGATGGCCCCGGTGTATATCCGGGTGGAAGAGCGGAGTTTGGAATCCAAATCCGACGCTTCTGCGAGCCTGAACCGGAAGAAGATCCCAACTCACGGGTGTGCTTACGAGACTCCTCGTAAGTGAGCTGAGCTGTCTCTGCATTGATGGCTTTGTTCACAAGAGCTTGGAATGTATCACAATGGTGCAGGTGGAGATCACGACGCAACCTGGGGTTGAGACCCTTCCGAAACCTAGCCTGCTTCTTGGCGTCCGTGGACACCTCTTCTATGGCATAGCGGGCAAGGTTCTTAAACTCTCTACTATAAGCATCAACAGCCATCTTACTCTGGGTGAAACTACAGAACTCTTCTCTCTTGCGATCGATGAGGGCTTCAGGAATGTGATGCTCGCAAAAAGCCTCAGTGAAATCTCTCCAGGTAGGAATCTGGCCAGCTGGAAGCATAGCCTCATAGTTCTGCCACCAAAGACTAGCAGGACCTTCCAGGTGGTATGTGGCATAGGTGACCTTGTCATCTTCAGCTACGTTCGCGGAATGCATCTTATGAGTGATGCTACGGAGCCAGTCATCTGCATCAAGTGGCTCGATGGAATGATGAAAGGTAGGTGGGTGCAAGCGAATGAAGTCATGAATGGTTACAGACCCTTTGAACTGATGTGCAGTGTTCTCCTCGATATGTGCCAACAAGCGGTTAGACTCACGCTTGTTCCTCTCCATCTCTAGCATGAAGGTTGGTCGGGAGGATCCTCATCCCTACCATCTTCGTGGTTCTGGCTACGGGCAACAGAACTTCGCTTAACTAATGACATCCTGAGAAATGAAACCAAGGACGGAATTAACATCATCTATAGGCTATAGGATGTAGGATAAAGAAATTAGTAACTCTCAAACTCCTAGGGCAATTCCGGAAGCATAACGGCGGTAAAATGCCCAGAATCAGACATCCTGCTAAAATGGGGTAGTAACATACTCATCATCATCACTCAAGGTTCTGAGATAGTACTAAACAGACTACACCGGAAGTACTCGAAACTGGGATATGACTCTGATCAACCAATCCTATGGAACTATAGATTAGTAACACGTGATCCTGATAGACAGAAGAGAGAGCCTAGTTCCTTAACCCCGTAGGAAAGATAGGATGACTCAGATCAGAAGGCCATGAGGTACATGAGTAAAAAGAGCCTTACATTCCTTCCCACAATCAATTCCCTTACATAACTAAAGAATTTCTAGACTCAACTTCGACCAGTTTGGCTTGGTAATCCTACAGGCAGTCAGGCTCTGATACCAAAGCTGTCAGGACCCCGATTCTATGCCACACCGATCTAGCATGTAACACTTCATATCACTTTGCGGCCTCACGCACGGTATTCCCACGGGTGTCGCCTTACCATGCCCGGGACCGTTTGCGCCTTTTGGCAAACGTATATGATAGTGCCGCTAGCATCCATATGACAAAGAACCCGGGCTGACATGGCTAGTTGTAAACCCAAAGTGGCACAAACTTATAGGGACAGGCATCCATGACCCAGCATCGAACGTGTCGGTCATCAGCGAGTGAATCCAGGCTGTAGCACTGGGCTAACAGGACTCCGGTGAACGGGGCTGTAGCGGGCTAACAGGACTCCGGTATTCATTGCGTGATATTTCCCTAAAGGGACAAACACAGCAACGAAGAACGACACATGCCGGCCAGCCTAAGTGTTCCGGAGCAGAAGCACGCTACCATGGCTCAGTGGAAGCACTAGGAGTCATTTCCCGGTAAGAGAGGCTACTAAGGATAAACAACTAGATAGTCAGATCCCACACATAGCAATACACATTACACGTACGCATAACATGCAAGTATGTGTTGTACAGCATGGCATCACAGCATAACTCAACAACTCATATAGATAAGGCTCAAAGAGCGATCATAGCATTTATTGCAAATAGGGGTCACAGGACCCATCATGCAGAGCATACAAGCAACAAGCGGAAGCATTACATGTCTGGGTACAGACATCTACAAATGAAAAAGGCTGAAGAGCCTGACTATCTACAACATCCGATCAAGATCGTAGCTGAGGTACAAGCTACTCGTCGAAGTCCACGAGAACACTTGTAAGACCGAAGTATCCGCTCCAAAAACATAAATAAAGTAACATGAGTACAAAGGTACTTAGCAAGACTTACATCAGATCATATCATACATGCATTTGTATCAAGAGGGTAATGTGGGGTTTAGTTGCAGCAAGCCAGCTTTGACTCTGTGGCTATCCTGTTCTACGACTACCAGATCTTCTTGAGGTGAGACAACGTACACGAGTCCACTAATCACCACACAATACATTACTATGGATTCATCCCCGTCTCCCTACGGGAAAGCCATCCATAGCACTCACACTTGTCTTGAGCATTTTAGAGTATCCACTTCAAGTTGTCTATGTACCATGTAAGCATCCAAGAAGTCCATAACCGCGGACCCAGCTATTCGAATAGATCATGTTAACCCTGCAGGGGTGTACTTCTTCACACACGCTCTCGCCACTTACCGCCATGTACACGTCATGTATCTCGACAACCTTCAAGCGGAAGCCTGGCGAGGGTCTCGGCCACGACCTGACTAACCACACAAGACTCTAGTCCAGGTTTATCGCCTATTCGGGGTCCATCCGTAAGGAGATCCGGCCGGGGTGTCGCTCACGGCCCCAAACGATGTGAGCAGGGTTCCCAAGCCCACCATCCGAGTGCCACTTGGTACACCGTGCCACTGTGCCTAGTCTGTTCCAAGCCCACCTGGCCGGGTGCCACTTGGTAGACTACTAACACTACCTACAAACACCAGAAACTAGTTGCAACTCCTGGACAGAGATCAAGTTGGTTAATAAGCCGAGAGGGGTCGTGTTACCGGAACCCAATGTGTGGTAGTATCGAGTCATTGGACGACATACACAGAACTCAGTGCTTAAGACTGTTCCAGTGAGACAACCCACCATGTACTCCTACATGGCCTCTCACCGCTACCTTTACCAAATCGTGTTCACACACTTCACTCTCAGCACAAGAACATATCATAACACTCCAATTCATTCCCAATGAATCAGACCTGTCACAACTCTAAGCAATAGCAGGCATAGCATGGTAGGAACACAACATGGCTCAGTCAACTCCTACACATGCTAGTGGGTTTCAACTATTTACTGTGGCAATGGCAGGTCATGCAGAGGAATGGGTTCAACTACCGCAGTACAAAGTAGCAGATGAATCGTTGTTGTCCTAATGCAATAACAAAGAGCAGGAGCGAGAGAGTAGGATTTTATCGGAATGAACAAAGGGGTTTGCTTGCCTGGTAGATCAACAGGGGGGCACTGCTCCTCAGACAGGTACTCTGGAACACTCTCCGGAGCAGAACCTATCGAGAAGGAACGATGCCAACAATCAATACACAAGCATATGCAACAATATGACGCATGAACATGGCATGAAGATGTGATGCTGATTGTGCTAATGCAGCTAGCATTATATTTGGATGAAGTCCATTTGAATCAAGGATTCAAATGCAACTCCAAGTTAAGCTCTTATATATGTCATTTACATGTTTTCACTTATACAACATGTATAAGTTGGTTTGTCATGCATGAAGCAAGTACAGATGGATAGATTCCATTTTTCTGATAATTTTTCATATATAAATTATTTCAATCTGAGCTACAGTTGAATTTCTATGAATTTTTGAAGTTTAAATCATTTTCTAGAATTTTTTGAGTTATTTTAAATCCAGAAAATGGATAACTGCGTCAGCATTGATTAAGCATGATGTCATCAAGTCAACTGTGGCTGACTGGGGTCAAACCTGACGTGTGGGGTCCACACGTCAGTGACACGGGGTTAAACAGGGGGTTATTTGCTTAATTAAAAGGATTAGGGGGTCGGGGCCCACTGGTCAGTGTCAGTGGTTAATCTTAATTAATTTAAACCTAAACTTGTTTAATTAATGGGGCTAATTAATTGTCAAGCTAATCTTAAACTAAAAATTAGCAGGGCCGGGCCCCATATGTCAGTGTCACAGGGGGGATTAGTTAGCAGGGTTGACCCGGTCAATCCCGCCGGTGTTTAGCCGCCGGCGAGGCCGAACGCGGCAGAGGGCTCGGGATTGTCGCTCCGGCGACCATCCGGGCGGCGGAGACCATCTCCGAGGAGCTGGTGCTCGCGCGCATCCAGTGGGCAGGGGGGAGGAGCCGGGGAGGCCGGAGCTCGCCAGAGCAGAGCTCGCGGCGGCGGCCGGAGCTCGGGCTTGAGCGGCTGCAGGCTACAGAGCACGGGGAGGCAGGATAGGAGGGAGAACCAACACGGGGGGGCTCACAGGGGACCGGAAGAGACGACGGCGAGCTCGGGGGAGGCGCTAACGGCGGCGAGCGGCGACGGAGATCCACGGCGGCCGGCGGTTGAAAAAGGCGTCGAGGACGGCGTTGCAGGGCGCTACAGCTTGTTTGGCTCGTCGGAGAGGACGAGGGAGACGCAACGGAGCTTCTGGGCACGAGGAGGGGCGAGGGGACGGCGATGGCCGTGGTGGTGCTCGTCGGCGGCGACGGGTGGCGTTCGGCCGTGCGTGTGGAAGAGAAACCAGGGGAGGGGGAGGAATGAGAGAGAGGGAGAGAGGTGCGGAGCGTCGCGTGGCATTGTCCGGGTCATCCAGAGCGACGAGGGGGAAACAGGAGGTGGCCGGGCGCGTGGCCGCGGCCGGCTGCGGTGCGGGCACGCAGCTGCTTGGACGAGGGGGGAGGAAGACGACAGAGGAGGAGGCGGGCTGGGCTGCTGCTGGGCTGCACAGTAACGGGCTACACAGGGAGGTAAGTGCTAGGTAGGTTCCCTTATCCTATTTCTTTTTCTATTTTCTGACATTTGTTTTGATTTAATAAAAATACTAAATCATTTTATTTACTTATGCCAATTTTTGTAGGAACTAGTGGTATTATTCCAGAGCTCCTCAACAAATGGCATAATTTTTGGACATATATTATATATATAACAAATATATATCCAATGCAAATAATTATGCATTAATTCCAAATGCCCAAAATAAATACTTATGGGATCCTAAAAATATTGGTTTGATTTTTATCTCTGTCCAATATTTTCAGAGAGCAACATGAGCATTTTCTTGGACCTTTTTGGAGCAATTTTTATTTGGGTCATTTCCAAAAATGATTCTGAGGGTTTCACAAATCCTCATTTCAAATTTAAATGGAATTTAAACATGATGCACAAATGACTAGCTAGTCTAGGTCATACCAGAACTAGGGATGTGACACAAGTATATAGATGCATTAATAAAATAAGAGATATTGTGATATCCCAACATAATCCTGTTCACCATGGAGCAATCTTCAACTTGAACTGCAACTAACAACGCTATAAGAGGGGCTGAGCAAAAGCGGTAACATAGCCAAGCAATGGTTTGCTAGGAAGGGTGTCAAAGGGTAGAGGTTCATGGCAATTTGGGACGGCTTGATGAGCAAAAGATAGGTAACGCAGCAAAGCGATAGAACGAAGCAACTAGCATAGCAATGATAGTAGTGAGATCCAGGGTAGCGGTCATCTTGCCTGAAATCCCGCTAGGAAGAAGAACGAGTCCATGAAGAAGACAAGCGGAAGTAGTCGAACGAATCCTCACAATCGCAACATTACCGGAACTAAGAAGCAACACCGAAAAGAAACAAACAACACGGTAAATGCACAAGCATAAACATGGCATGATGCACAAACAAGTATGATGCATGTCCGGTTTAAAGAGGCATGGCATGGCAAACTGCAACACACAATACTACAAATTAAGTGGAGCTCAATATGCAACAAGTTGCATATTGACAAAACACCACATGCAATTATTTAGTTTGATCTCGGTTATGTACCCAACAATATTAAATGTTGTTAAACATGGCAAGAGGTGAAACATAATTAATCTACCTATCTAGGCAAGTTTAAGTGAGGCCGGAACAACAAACAACAACTCCGGAAATCCCCCATGTGCATAAAATGAATTTGGTACTGTTCTTCCCTAAAACATATTTTAAAGTTGTTAAACAGGAAAACAAAGTGGACCATGTTAAACTAGGCATTTTTCCACCCCAAATACATATAAAGTTTAATTAAAACTGTGCTACAGTCATTTAGTTATGAAATAAATCATTTTAACATGGCATTTATGCAAATTTAAACAAACATCATTTTAAACATTTTAAACATGCATGAAAGTTGCATATTATTAAACTAGATGAAATACTAAGCATATTGCATATAAGACATGTTTATTTGGAAGCATGGTTAAATAATTATTAGGAGTTTAAAACAGGGGCATTTTCTGTAATTATTAATGCACTGGAAAATAGTAAAATGCACAGACTGAAAAAAAATGCATGGGCCGGATTCAACGCACTGTGCAAGCCCGGTAACAAATCGGACCCATTGCGTTTGAGAGGGAATAAGCAGGGCAAAAATTGGGTCAGCTGGGAATCGAACCCCAGATCCCTCGGATAGATACTGGCTGCGCTAGCCACTGGGCTAGCTTTGTGTTCGTGATACAAAGAGCTCCCCGGCTGTTTTGATTATTCCACAACAGATCGAGCTTCGCCATGGCTGCATGGCGACAACCGACGGCGAGGGAAAGCACAAACGACGGCCGTTGGGGTTAAGAACCTACGGCGGGCGTGCGGAAACTAAAGACAGTGCACGCGTGCTTGCGGAGAGCTGCAAGAGGGGCCGGGAAACGGAATGAGCAAGGGCTCAAGGACAAGCTCGGGTAGGAGCTCATCTCGGCCATGGCAGCGAGGCACGGCGAGGCAGCGGCAGCCGGTGCGGCAGAACACCGGCGGGGGTGCGGGTATGGAAGGTGGATGCGCAGGCGGCGAGGCGGGCGCATCACAGGTTCGGGTGTGCGGGAACCCAAGGACGAGCTCGGGCTTGCTCCGGACACGGCGGCTGCAGAGGCATGCAAGGGACGACGAGGCTTCGGTCGAGTGCAAGAGCTGCTGGCTACAGGTGCGTGCGGGGTGTGGAGCAACATGCAAGGGTGTGGGCGAGCGGCAGAGCGGTGGAAGCAGAGGGTTCGGCGCGTCCATGGTGAAGCACGGTAGCCGGGGATTTCGTGTGAACAGATCGACACCTAGAGGATACGAACGAGGTGGATAAAGGGGCTGGGAGATGCGGCTGCTCACCTAGGTCCCGTAGGACAAGACGAGGAGGCCGGAAGCACGACCGCTGATCATGGCGGCGTTCGGCTCCGTGAAGAAGATGAAGCAGAGGAGGTAGCGACGTGGTCGACGGCGTGAAGGCGAGATGGCGTCTGATCCGTGACGTAGAGGAAGTAGTTGACGTCGGGGACTTGGCGGGGCTTCGGGTCGATGAAGCAGGGGAAGAAGACATCAAGGAGGAGGTCAATCCATGGCTCGAATGGGTGCTTGCGAGGTCGAGAAGAAGAAGGAGACGCGGGCGTCGCTCCCCGAGGAAGAAGACGACGGCGTCGAGCTTGATCGCACCGGAGTAGAGCTCGAGCATGGCGTTGGCGACGGCTATGGCGTGGAGTGGCTTACCTTGTGGCGGCTAGACGAGGAGGAGGGAGGAATGGAAACAGGAGAGACCCTAGGGCACCGGGGCATGATTTATAGGGGGTACGGAGGCTGTCCCGACCGTCAAATCAAGCCGGCTGCCAACATGGCGTCCCTGGATGTGCGCCGTACAGAGGTACGGGACGACCCTGTGCTGGAGGACTGGTGGGCTGCGCTACGAGGCTGCTGTTGGGCCACTGATGCTAGCTGCAGGTGAGTGGAAGGCCCAAGTGCAGCGCCCAGATAAGGAAAAGGTAGTTCCCTTTTCTCTGTTTTTATAATAAACATATTTCAGAAATGGAAAAGAAGGGGGAGCTAGGGAGAGAATTTGGAAGATATAAGAATATACTCATGCTCCTGGAAATGTGCACTAATTGAAATAATTGGTTTGGGCATTTTTAGAGAAAGAAAATTATCGCAAGTTTGAACTAGATTCAAACTTGTGGCAATTTTGATCCCAACCAAATCAAGTCCAAAAGAGTTGAAAAATGGCAGAGAGGGTTTAGGCATGGTGAACTAGCATCAGGAAAAGAATGAACATTTATGGATGAGGGGGGAAAGGTCACTCGCCAACATGAAGGAAAGAAGAAGAAAGGTCACTCGCCAACATGAAGGAAAGAAGAAGAAAGGAGGAGGTGATGATGCATGATCATACATGGAGCATGCAACAAAGTAACATGCATGAATATGACAATGCACATGATGATTATGAGAATGCAAAATGACAAGAGGCACAAATGCAACATGACAAAGATGGGCATTGCATTGCAATATGATCAAATGATGAACATTTGGCGAAGCTTGGGAAGGTGACAAAAGAATTTATAGTAAGGATGGGGGCCGGGAATTCAGAAGGAAAAGGCATGAAACTTAAATTGTAAGTGTGTTATGGTTAATTCCAAATAAATGGAATATTTATTATAGCTCTCTAAATACCGAGAGGATAAGTTTGAAAGAGAATCACCATGTGAATTCCCTTGATTTAAATGGATCAAAGATCCATGCCATTTATTTAGTTGAGTTGCAAAAGATTTATGAGATGATGGCATGATGACATGATGCAATGCAAAAAATAAAAGGGCAGGCACAAATGAA
Organism: Triticum aestivum; assembly: GCF_018294505.1. Taxonomy (NCBI): domain Eukaryota; kingdom Viridiplantae; phylum Streptophyta; class Magnoliopsida; order Poales; family Poaceae; genus Triticum; species Triticum aestivum. The sequence continues at coordinate 466,851,136 of NC_057795.1, read as the reverse complement.
ACACACGGCAAAACCCGAAATATATGGAAGTCTAACTGAAGCTCCAGTCTTGGGGCGTTACAAGGGGTGTCCCAACTTATCCCATCACAATCTCTCATGGTCAACGAAGGATATACCTTCTCCCGGGAAGACCCGATCAGTCTCGTAATCCCGGTTCGCAAGACATTTCGACAATGGTAAAACAAGACCAGCAAAGCCGCCCGATGTGCCGACAAATCCCGATAGGAGTCGCACGTATCTCGTTCTCAGGGCACCCCGGATGGGCAAGACGTCAGGTTGGTATAGACCCTGGTTGCCTAGGGGACGCCGGACATCGCCCAGGTTGGACCAGCACTCGAAGGAACACTGGCCCGGGGGGAGGGGGGGTAAATAAAGATGACCCTCGGGCTCGCGAAAACCCAAGGGAAAAAGGCTTAGGTGGCAAATGGTAAAACGAAGGTTGGGCCTTGCTGGAGGAGTTTTATTCAAAGCAAACTGTCAAGGGGGTCCCATAAATCACCCAACCGTGTAAGGAACGCAAAATCAAGGAACATAACACCGGTATGCAGAAACTAGGGCGGCAAGAGTGGAACAAGACACCAGGCATAAGGCCGAGCCTTCCACCCTTTACCAAGTATATAAGGTGCATTAATTAAACAGGAGATATTGTGATATCCCAAAATATCCATGTTCCGACCAAGAACAAACTTCATCTTCACCTGCAACTAGCAACGCTATAAGAGGGGCTGAGCAAAAGCGGTGACATAGCCAAACAACGGTTTGCTAGGACATGATGGTTAGAGGTTTGACATGGCAATAGGGAGGCATGATAAACAGTGGCAGGTAGAGCTAACATAGCGATAGAGCGAGTACTAGCAAGCAAAGATAGAAGTGATATCGAAGGTATGGTCATCTTGCCTGCAAGGTTCTTAGAGTTGTCGAAGGCTTGATCCTCGTTTGCGTACTCAGCAGGTTCCTCGTTCACGTACTCGTCTCCCGGCTCTACCCAAAGCAAGAACACAAGCAAAGGAACCACAATAAATCACGGTGCAATGCACAAGCAACATGATGCAATACATGTCATGATATGCAAGATGTGATATGCAATGCATATGCGTGCTCCGGGAGGAAAAAGGATGAACAAGGCATCAACTTGGCAAACCAAGTATGCCGCTGGAAAGATGAGATGGTTTCGGTTGAAATCGATATAAGGATCACCGGAAACGGATGCACGGTTTGCAAATGGCAAGCAAGACAAGAATGGCACAAAGCTGCGATTAACAGCACGATGCTACTTAGCATGCAACAAGAAACTATGCTACAGCACCCCAACATAAAAACAAAGCATATGGCAGTGATCTACAGGAGATTCTTAACAAAATAGGAACACTGAGCTATGGCTAAATCACACCATAACAGGTTCAAACAAGCATGGCAAAAGAGCAAAAATTATGAGGCTGGACATGGCATAAACAGCATCACGAAGCAATGTTCAGAGCAAGTTATCAACATGCTACAGGAACTTATAATAGCAAGACAAGAGACGGAATAATTCTACTCAAAGCATAGATCAAAAGTCCCTTACTGACCATGAGCCAAAAAGGACCAGAAGATATGATGGCACCCATGTAAACATAGCAAGTTTCGTTAATAGATTCAGCAAACAGAGCATGGCATTGACAGAATTACGAAGGCATCTTCGTGAGCTCGATGCACTCACTACAGAGTGTTTCATGATAAACTAAGCATATATCCATCAAGAAGACATGACATAGAAGCTATACATGGCAAGAAAAACATCATAGCATACACGGATCAACTACAACAACCTTGGCAAAATTGAATAACATGTAAACAATCTGCCAGGAAACATTTTGAAGCAAAAGTAGAGCACAAAAATGACATGCTAGAACACTCCATAATTGCAACCAGGGGCATGGATAGGTAGAGCATAACCATATATTCAAAACACCCTTACTGAAGTATCTCAAAATATGCCTGGATCTCTCTGTAGAATCATGTTTACATGGCATCAAAATAACAGCAGAACAGGGACTAAAATCAGCAATACCACGAAGCCTAGTTTGCATGCTTGTGCTAGTCACCACATTGATCACAAAAATACAAGGTAAGCACCTCTGTAAAGATGACATGGCATAGTTCAAAACACATGTAGGGCTCAAGTACATAGGATGCACACATCAATCATGGCAAAAATGACAAAAGTGCATGTTCTGATAAGAATCTGAAACTAACATTATGAAGCACTCCTCCAACAGAATTTCGAGCATCAAGATGAGCTCAAATGAAAATGATGCAATGAGATGAAATTATGTACTCTTCGATGCAAACAATATGGTATGCTACACGCCCAAAACGGAGCCACTGGTGCAAAGTTGTGGTGCGATGAACATGCAACAAAATTACAGCCAAAAAAGGAACTTGGACGAATTTGGGGGAGAAGAATTCAACCTAGGGGTCCAGATCGGATCTGGCTCTGGCTGCACGGAAGCCGAGGCGGTGCCGGAGTTGGCCGGGAGGAGGACGAGGCGGCTCCGGCGAGGGTCGAGGTGGCCGGATCCAGTTGAGGGCGGGGCCGGCGGCGTCGGGCTTCGGGCGGAGGCGGCAGGGGGCGCGGGCGGCGCGATCGGGCGCGGGC
>NC_057795.1:466826279-466847901 GCF_018294505.1 Triticum aestivum | reverse complement strand
GCCGGCGCGGCGCGCGGTGGCCGGGTGCCATGTGTCGCGCCCTGGTTCACCGGGCGGCGGCGGCGCGGACGTGTCTGGCTCCGTCCGGACGTGTCCGGCGGCGGGGAGAGGAGCGGGGCTAGGGTTTGCCTGAAAAATTCGGGGATGGGCACATATTTGTAGGTAGAGGGAGCTAGGAGTGTCCAAATGAGGTGCGGTTTTCGCCCACACGATCGTGATCCGATGGCGGAGAGCATGGAAGTGACTTAGATGGGTTATTGGGCCTTTTTGGGGGGGTGTTGGGCTGCAACTCAAAAGAGGCCTTTGCGGTTATGCGGTTAACCGTTGAAGTATCAAACGACCTCCAAATGACACGAAACTTGACAGGGGGTCTATCAGTGCTATACCAGGGCCACTTGGCAAGGCTCGGTCCATTCCGAGAATGTTTAACACCCGCACACAAAAAGAGACAAGAGGGATGCACCGGTGCATGTGGGAGTGTCGGATTGCGAAACGGACAATGGGGAAAATGCTCGGATGCATGAGACAAACACGTACGCAAAGGAGATGCACATGATGACATCATATGAGATGCATGACATGAATAAAAAGCAAAACAAAAGACAAAAGCCCAACCACGGAGGGAATATCATAACACATAGCCGAAAATGGCAAGAGTTGGAGTTACAAAGATGGAAAGTTACATCCAGGGTGTTACACCCTGGTGCGAGCGACCGCCGCCAGGGTTCCCGCTTCCTTTGTACGCCCACCTGGAGGGCCCTGCAGGAGCTAATGTCGAGCACCGTGGACGACGCCGCCTTCGGCGCCGACGGGTCACGGCGGTGCGCATTGTCCCTCCTGGAGTTCACGCCGAGGGCTCCTCCCGAGAGTTCGTGCTCCACGCCGCCATGCCTCCTCGATCTTGGATTCGCTTTCCTCCTTCCTTAGACTTCGAGATTCTGCCGAGGGGGCCTTTCAGGCTCTGGCTGCAGCACGCCGATTGCCAGACTCCTGCGACCGGTGCGAATGTCGAGGTCGTCGCTCCAGGTAAGGTCTTCATGACCCGGGGCTGGGGCGAGATCGCCCGGGTTTGCAGGACGAGGGGCGCCCTCTTGATCCACCTGGAGTTCGATGGCGCTTCCATGATGCTCTTCAAGGTCTTTGACGAAGATGGGCGTCGGCTGGAGTGCTTCCCCAGGGGCAGCGGCAGAAGCTCTGGAGCGGCAGGGACCGGGCCTGCAGTCGCACGTTCTTCCAGCAGCTCCTCAAGCGGCAGGGGTGCGAGAGGATCCAGCGACTCCGCCGAGCTCTTCGCGACTCCGTAGATGAGCGATGACAGCTACGAGCCCCCGAGCCTGCGCCGCTGTCGGAGCAGGACGGGCTCGTTAGGCCGCCGCCATCTCTGATCTGGATGAGGTTGGCGCCGGTGCTTGACGGCCCACTGTTGATGATGGCGTCTGCCGTGATGGTTCCTGTAGTTAAGACTCCTTAGGATACACGTCTTTTGTCCCTGCAAGGAGCCAAGAACACACCCCGTGAGGGCTTGTAAGGTGTATGTAGCTCCTTTTGTCAATATGATCCTTATCGTGAAGCCGTGCGAGATGCTTATTATGTCTTAGCTTAGTTTCTTCCTTTCGAACCTCACGAGGGCTTCGTGCTCTGCACCGACAGGTCCCAGTCCCAAGGCGGCTTCAGTCTTCACTGGTATGCCAGGTCGCAATGCCGTGGTCAAGGCCAGGAGGTGAGCGGCCCGGGGTCCAGTAAGAGCCCCTGAGTCGCGATGCTCAAGAGGTCCCCTTTAGCGCTCAAGCAGCCATCATTCGGTGAGAAAGGAACGCAACATTGCTAACACGGGATTGCATTGGATGCGGTGTCGGCGCTGCGATAGCTAGTGTTTCTGGAGGGTGACTTATCTCGAGAGTCAAGAAACTCTTCCTGGTGCGGCGCTAGGTCCGCGCATTGTCCGGCGAGGGGTTGCCTGGCGAGGTCCCCGTGTGCCTCTTCCCTCTCGCCTCTGCTCCCATTTCTGCTCTACGTCCTCGGGTCCCAGCCCTCGAGCGGGTCTCAGCCGTCACTAGTTTGCCAGGTTGCGATGCCGTGGTCAAAGCCAGAGGGTGAGGGCTGGAGAGCCAGTAGGAGCCCTAAGTCGCGATGCTCAGGTACCCCCCCCCTTTAACGTGCAAGCGGTTTGCACGGACGAGAGTGAAGAGGACACCGTGAGGGCCTCGCCTGGCGCTGCTCCTTGAAGGGATCCTGTAGGCCCACCACAATAAGAACAAAAGTCCGCTATGACAAGCGGGGGTTAGCCGTTAGTTGCTTTGGAGTGGTGACGAGGCACTAAAGGCCTAACAAGGTGCGTCCGGGCACCCGTGAGCCAGTGCGGGACTCACGGGGCCCTGCCTCAAGGCGGGTTGCGCCTAACACTGGGCCTTAACTTGTGATGTGTACCTGCAAATTGACGCTCTACATCCTCGGGTCCCGGCCCTCGAGCGAGTCTCAGCCGTCGCTGGTTTGCCAGGGTGCGATGTCGTGGACAAAGCCATAGGGTGAGGGCTGGAGAGCCAGTATGAGCCCTGAGTCATGATACTCAGGTACCCCCCCCCTTTAACGCGCAAGCTTGGTTAGATGTCGACGCTCTACGTCCTCGGGTCCCGTTCCTCGAGCAAGTCTCAGCCGTCGCTGGTTTGCCAGGGCACGATGCCGTGGACAAAGCCAGAGGGTGAGAGCTGGAGAGCCAGTAGGAGCCCTGAGTCGTGATGCTCAGGTACCCCCCTTTAACGCGCAAGCGGCCGACATGAAGGAAGAAGAGGTGCCACGGACAGGCATCAAATAACAAGCATGATGGGTCGAATGCATGGCCCGAAAATAAACGCAAGAGGGGTACATGTTGCTGGGTCTGACCCGAGCGATTTGGGGATGATGCAGCCCGAGGGGCGCCCCCAACAAGGTAAGCTAAAAACATGAACAAAAGGGATACACGCCGCAGGGACGAACCCACGCGGCCTGGGAATGATGCAGCCCTGAGGGCGCTCCCAGCTGGAAACGAAACTTGAAAGATGTCACCTGATAGTGTTGACGACGAAGGGGTGTTGAAGTAGCAGACGTAGCGGGCTGCAGGAGCCGATCTTCATGAGCCCCCAGGCCCAGGAGCCTCGGGAGGTTCCGGAAGCAATGGTGGCTCCTCGCGAACCGTCTCCATATCTGCCAGGACTGCGGAACGCCTGGCCTCCTGAGCCTGCGGGATGCTCCTCATGAGGCGCTGGCACACAGCAGCCGCGTTTGGCAGGACGTAGGGCATGCGAACGTAGCTGTGGGGAGGGCCTTCGCAGCGCCCCACGCATGAGGGCTAGAAGCGCTCCTGAGAGGCGGCTCGGTTGAGCCTTGGGATGTCGATGCAGACGCGCAGCCCGCCATCCTCTCCTGGATGGGGAGCTGCGTCGGGTAAGCGGCAGCTGCCACTCATGACTCTTGACTCCTGCAACTCATGCGTGATCTGACTGACGAACTCCTAAGGGTTTTGCCCTCCTTGCTTTGCTCCTTCCTGAGGGAAATGTGTTTTGAAACACGCCTCCAAGTGGTGCCCAAGCGCCTCCCTCGTGACCCTCGCAAGGTCGATGGCTCTCCAGGGGGGAGCTCCCGATCCTTGCTTGAGGAGGGCGCTGGGCGCGCCTCCCTATGCGACAGAAGGAGGTGCCCCCTGAGCAGGCGCAGACCCTGAGAGGCCTGCCTCCTGAGGGGTTGGGCCTGGTGATGTCTTCTTCTTCTTGGGGGCGGTCTCAGGGAGCCTCCTGCTCCAGCGATCTGGGTCTTCAAGTGATGCGGCCTGAAAAGCTCGTTCGAGGGAGCACACTACGTCTCTTTGTTCACAAGGCACCGTGATGACTACGCCACTTCCTGGCATCTTGAGGACGTTGTAGCCATGATGAGTCACGACCATGAACTTGGCGAGAGCTGGGTACCGCAGGATGGCGTTGTATGGCAGGCGAATGTGGGCAACGTCGAAGTTGATGACCTCGGTGCGGTAGTTGTTGCGTGCCCCAAAGGTGATAGGGAGGCGGACCTGCCCAATTGGAACTATGGAGCCGTCGGTGACTCCGGAGAAAGGCTTGGTTGGCTGAAGCTGATCGTAAGGCACTTGGAGATTGTTGAATGTCTCTAAGGACATGACGTTGAGCCCTGCCCCGCCATCGATGAGGGTCCTGGTGACTTGCACGTTGCTGATGACTGGGGAGCAAAGCATTGGGAGGACTCCGGCTGTGGCCGTGCACTTGAGCTGATCCACTGAGCTGAACGTGATGGCGCAAGCCGACCACCTGAGGGGGCGCGTGGCTTCAAGCTTGGGGAGGACTGCATTCACTTCGCGGGCGAACTGCTTGAAGATGCGTTGAGAGGCTGGGGCTTGAGCTCCGCCCAGGATGCGGGTGATCGCGCGCGGCTCCTGGAAGCCCCCAGCCCCCTCATCCTGATGATGGTCCTCATTTCTCCTTGGCTGCGGCAGCAGTGGAGGGAGGCTTGCGTTTCCTTGTGGACGATCCTCACGAGGCTGATCCCTCCGGTCTCCCTCGCGAGGTTGATCCTGCCAGCGATCCTCGCGAGGTCGGTCGGGCCACCCTTGGCGAGGGCCGCGGTCTTCCCAGCGTCCTGCGTTCCTTCCTGCTCCTCGGCCATAGCCACGATCGTTGCGGTCGGGGCATCGGCCGACCCTTCCTTCTCGCACGGCTCGGAGCTCTTGGCATTCGTTGGTGTTGTGGGTGTGGAAGTCGTGGTACACACAGTACCGGCTGCCCTTCAAAGACTCGGGCTGATCTCTGCCCCGCTTGGTGTCTGGTTATACCGCGAGCATGGTAGCCCCTTGCGCTTCACGTCCTTGGCCTTGGATTTCTTCTCTTCTGGGTCTGCGGTTGGCAGCTCGAGGAGGGAAAGGCGCCCTTCCTCATCCCTGGCGCACTTGGTTGCCAAGTTGAATAGCTCCAAGGAATTGCATAGATCTTCATGCATCACCAGCTCCTCCTTCATCTTGACGTCACGCACGCTGTCGGAGAAGGATGAGATGATGGCCTCGGTCACCTTGGGAATCTTGAGGCGTGCTTTGTTGAAGCGCTGGATGTACTACTGCATGGTCTCCCCTGGTTGCTGCTTGATGCGGCGCATGTTGCTCACGGCAGGTGGCCGGTCGCGAGTACCTTGGAAGTTGGCGATGAAACGGGTGCGCATCTCGTCCCAGGAGGAGATCGTGCCTGGAGCCAGGTTCAGGAGCCAGGTGCGGGCTCCGTCCTTGAGCGCCATGGGAAACCAGTTCGCCATGACCTTCTCATCCCCGTTGGCGGCTTTGATGCCCAGCTTGTAGAGCTGGAGGAACTCCGCAGGGTCGGCCGTGCCGTCGTAGCGAGGAGGCAGGTCTGGCTTGAACTTGCAGGGCCACGCGACGCTGCGCAGCTCGGTGGTGAAGGCGCGGCAGCCTGCTATGGCCACGTGAGGCCTCCGGTGACGAGGAGCTTGGTCTTGCGGGCCCCCCATGCGATGCAGCTGGGAGTAGCTCGGGGTCTTGGCATGCTGGCATAGGAGTGTGGTCGCGACGGACCGGAGCAGGGAGCACTCGAGCAGCTTCTTGGGGGCGAGGAACCTCTTGGCAGCTCCGCTCTTGCTGCGGTGGCGCCGGACGGAGCAGGTTCCGCCCAGGGGCCACGCGCCTTGGGGCCAGGGCGCCTTCTTGAGGGGGAGGCGGCTGAGGCGCCCCCGGAGCTTCATTGCCCGCACAGGGCGGGGCACAGTGCAGCGAGAAGGACGATGCGGGGGAGCCCCCTGTGGCGCAGACGAGCTCGGCGACGCGGTTGAGCCACTCTTCGTAGACGTCGTCGACTGGGCGGTAGCACAGGAGCTCGTTTGCCGTGATGAGCGCAGCTCGAGCCTCCATGTCCGCGCGGCGCGTGCGGGACGAAGAACCAACCGGGGCGAGCAAGGGAGTAGCAGTGCGATCGTCTCGCCTCATGGATGGATGCTAGGACGATGCTTGCTGCTCGTTCCCCGCCGGGCCGGTGGCGGCATTGACGGCAGGCGACAGGGAACGGCGGGGGTGGCCCCCGACGGGGGCCGTCTGGGCGATGCGGGAAGCGAGAGGGGCTCGGCGCTCAGCGCGGGCCCGACGAGCGTCTGACATGGACGCGATGGTCGGTGAAGAACAGGGCGGCGGAAGACGAATTCTGGCGCACCCCTACCTGGCAAGCCAAATGTCGGATTTCGGGTTCCGGCAGACCCTCTAGATTCGAACACTGGGGTGCGCGTGGAGATTTCGCCCTCTACCTAACTACACCTCACCGCCTCGCTATGATCTAAGCAATCAAAGGCACAACACAAGAGACACAAAGTTTATACTGGTTCAGGCCACAATTGTGGTGTAATACCCTACTCCAGTGTGTGGTGTGGTGGATTGCCTCTTGGGATGATGATGAACAATACAAGGAAGAACAGCCTCGCGAGGGTCTGTTCTTGGCTGGTGCGATGAACTTCTAGGGGGGAGTTCAGTCGCTTTCTCTACTGGTTTCCTGGTGATGACTGGATGCCTCTACCTTGTGGTGGCTAGTCCTATTTATAGGCAAAGGCCCTGGGCCTCTTCCCAAATATTGACCAGGAAGGGTGCCAACAATTGGCCATTTTGAAGGGGAACATCTAGTACACTTATCCTGACTAAAGTTGGTCCTCGCCTGCCAAAGGCTGTGGTGGTGACGCCGGCTTGGACTCCACGATGACCTCCATCCTGCCGTTCTGCTGGTCTTGGTCTTGTTGCACCGAAATGGATGCCTTTGCTTGATGCTCTCACCTGCGCTTGCTCCCTTTGCACCAAAGAGGAAAGGGAGGACACTGCGTGGCCTGGCGCCCACCTGGCGCCCTTGGTCGTCATGGCTTGCATCATGGGCACCTCATGAGGTACCCCGCCTTGATCTCTCCGCCTCCTCGCGAGCCAGCCTGACGAGGCCGCTCCTGAGGAAGCCTCCTGTCATCCACCCCGCGAGGCTTGGCCCCTCGCGAGGGTCTTGAGCTCATGCTGATGAAGACGGGCCATGCTGGGCCGCCCCTTGAGCCGCGCCGCAGGCCGCAGGCAGGCAAGTCTGGGGACCCCCATTCCTAGAACACCGACAGCCTCCTTGATGTTCTTCAAGGTCTTCAACGCGGAGGGACGCCGACTCGAGTGCTGCCCCAAGGAAGGCGGCTGGGGCGTCAAAGTGGTGAGGGCCAGGCCTGCCAACCGCTTCCCCAGCAGCTCCTTGGGTAGCAGCGGAGAAGCCGGAGGGTCCAGCGACTCTCCCGAGCTTCTCGTGACTCCGGAGACGAGCGACGACAGCTACGAGCCCCCAAGCTCGTGTCATGCTCGGAGCAGGGCAGCCACATCGGGCCGCCGACGCTGCTGATCTAGATGGGGTTGACGCTGGCGCTTGGCGCCCCACTGTTGATGATAGCATCTCCTATGGAGGTGCGCGTAGTTAGTGTTCCTTAGAACTAGCACCTTTTGTTCCTTGCCAGGAATCAAAGAAACACCCCGTGGGGGTATGTAAAGCACCTGCCATGTCTTTTGTGAATATTATCCTTATTATGGAGCGATGTGAGATGCTTGTCCTATCTCGGTTCGGCTCCCCCTTTCTATCCTCACGAGGGCTTGGTGCTCTACGCTGACAGGTCCCGGTCCCCAGGCAGGCTTCAGCCATCGCTGGTATGCCAGGTCGCGATGCCGTGGTCAAGGCCAGGAGGTGAGCGGCCCAAGGTCCAGTAAGAGCCCCCGAGGCGCGATGCTCAGGAGGTCCCATTTAGCGCTCAAGCAGCCTCCATTGGGCAAGAAAGGAAGGCTACGTCACCGGGACAGAGCCGTATTAGGCGAGGGTTCGGCGCCGCATTGATTTAGCTTTTCCAGGAGCATGACTTATCTCGTGAGATTGGAGTCATTCTTTGGCGAGGTGTCGGACCTGCGCGGCGGCAGCTGGGGTGTCACTGGGTGAGGCCCTCGTGAGCTTCTCCCCTCTTCCCCGCGCTTTCCTTCATGCTCTACGTCCTCAGGTACCAATCCTCGAGCGAGCTCAGCCGCCGCTGGTATGACAGGTCGCGATGCCGTGGGTCGAGGCCAGGGGGTGAGGGCTGGAGAGCCAGTAAGAGCCCCTAAGTCGCGATGCTCAGGCGCCCCTCTTTTAACGCACGAGAAGATCACATAGGAGAGAGTGAAAGAGAGAGAGAGAGAGAGAGAGAGAGAGAGAGAGAGAGAGAGAGAGAAAGAGAGAGAGAGCTCATGACGCCCCCACGTTGTTCCTTAGGTGGATCCTGTTCACCAACACAAGGGAAACATGGACTGCCATTACGGTTGCCAGCTAGCCATTCATTGCTCTGAGGGAGTGATTGAGGCACTGAGAGCCTAGAGAGGTAGCGCCTTGCGGGGCTGCCACGGCCAGACCTCGACCACTCATATTTGTCAACGTTGCAGGGACAGACCCATGCGCAAGAGCCGTGCCAGAGCGGGCGGCTCCAAAGGTAGGTGTCAATCGAGCAGGCGATTCTCACAAGCATGTTAAGCATGAAGAGGCAATCCAACTTAGATAGATGCAAGGAAAGACACACACCACTGGGTCAAGCCCGAGCGGCTTGGGGATGATGCAGCCCGAGGGGCGCCCCCAACAAGGTAAGCTGAAGACATAAGCAAAACGGATACATGCCGCGGGGACAGTCCCACACGACCTGGGAATGATGCAGCCCTGAGGGCGCTCCCAGCTGAATTGAAACTTGAGAGATGTCACCTGATATCATTGCAGAGCGAGTGTCGGAGTAGGTGACGGCGCATGGTGAAGAAGACGATCCTCACGAGCCTTCGGAACTCCGAGCCTCGGGATGCTTGGGAGGTCCGGGCGGCTCGGCAAGGTCCATCTCCATCTCCTCCAGGAGTGCATGGTGCTTGGCAACCTGAGCTTCCAGAATGCTCCTCATTAGGCACTGGTGAGCAGCAGCTGCGTTCGGCAGGCCGAAGGGCATGCGAACGTAGCTGTGAGGTGGGCCCTCACAATGCCCCACATGCGAAGGCCTAAAGCGCTCTTGAGACGCGACCAGATTGAGCCCTGGGTAGGTGATGCAGACGCGCAGCCCGCCATCCTCGCCTCGATGGGGAGCTATGCTGGGCAGGCGGCGGTTGCCACGCATGACTCTGGATTCCTGCAGCTCCTGAGTGGCCTTGGTGATGAACTCTTGATGGTTGGCCCCTCCTTGCCTTATGCCTTCCTGAGGGAAACATGCTGCGAAGCACGCCTTCAAGTGGTGCCCGAGCTCCTCCCTCGTGCTCTTGGCAAAGTCAGTGACTCCCCAGGAGGGAGCCCTCGAGCCTTGCCCGAGGAGGGTGCCGAGCGCGCCTTCCTATGCGACGGAGGGTGGCGCCCCTTGGATGGGTGCAGGTTCTGATGTGGCGCCTCCGGAGGTGCCTGCTTCCCGAGGCCTTGAGCCAGGTGATGTCTTCTTCTTCTTTGGAGCCGCTTCAGGAAGATTTCCACCCCTGCTGTCTGGGTCCTCGATTGACGCGGCTTGGAAGGTGCGCTCAAGAGAGCACACCGCATCCTTCTCCTCACATGGGACCGTGATGACTCTGCCACTTCCTGGCATCTTGAGGACGTTGTAGCCATGGTGAGTCACTGCCATAAACTTGGCCAGGGCTGGATATCCGAGGATGGCATTGTATGGCAGGCGAATGTGGGCACGTCGAAGTCAATGAGCTCGGTACGGTACTTATTGCGTTGTCCAAAGGTGACAGGGAGGCGGACCTGCTCTATTGGGATGGTGGAACCGTCAGTGAATCCTGTGAAAGGCTTTGTTGGCTGAAGCTGGTCATACGACACTTGGAGATTGTTGAATGTCTCGACGGACGGGATGTTGAGCCCTGCTCTGCCGTCGATGAGGGTCCTGGTAACTTGCACATTGCTGATGACGGGGGAACAGAGCATCGGGAGGACACCAGCTGTCGCCGCGCACTTGAGCTGATCCGTTGAGCTAAACGTGATGGCACACATGGACCACCTGAGAGGGCGCGTCGCCTCGAGCTTGGGAAGGACTACATTCACCTCGTGAGCAAACTGCTTGAAGATGCACTGAGAGGCTGGGGCCTGGGCACCGCCCAAGATGCAAGCGATAGCACGTGGCTCCTGGAAGCCCCCAGCCCCCTCGTCCTGATGATGATCTTCATTCCTTCTTGGTGGTGGTGGCAGAGGAGGAAGGCCTGCGTTGCCTTGCGGGCGATCCTCGCGAGGCTGATCTCTCCAAGCCCCCTTGCGAGGCTGGTCCTGCCAGCGGTCCTCACGAGGCTAGTCACGCCACCCTTGGCGAGGACCACGGTCGTCCCATCATCCTCCACCTCTTCCTCTGCCTCGGTCGTAGCCCCGATCATTGCGCTCGGGGCGTCGACTGAAACGGCCTTCTCGCACGGCCCTAAGCTCTTGGCATTCGTTGGGGTTGTGGGAGTGGAGATCGTGGTACACACAGTACCGGCTGCCCTTGGATGACTCCGGCTGGTCCCTGCCGCACTTCATGTCCGGCTCTGCTGCGAGCACAACTGCTCATTTGCGCTTCACATCCTTAGCCTTGGCTTTCTTCTCTTCTGGATCTGCAACTGGGAGCTCGAGAAGGGAGAGGCGTCCCTCCTCAGCCCTTGCACACTTGGTCGCCATGTTGAACAACTCCAGAGACGTGCACAGATCTTCGTGGATTGCCAGCTCTTCCTTCATCTTGATGTCGTGGACGCCCTCAGAGAACGCCGAGATGATGGCCTCCTCGGTCACCCTGGGAATCTTGAGGCAAGCACTATTGAAGCGCTGGATGTACTTCTGCAAGGTCTCTCTGGGTTGCTGCTTGATGCGGCACAGGTCACCCATGGCCGGCGGACGGTCGCGAGTGTCCTAAAAGTTGGCAATGAAGCGAGTGCGCATCTCGTCCCAGGAGGACATTGTGCCAGGAGGCAGGTTCAGGAGCCAGGTGCGGGCACCATCCTTAAGCGCCATGGGAAACCAGTTTTCCATGACCTTTTCGTTCCCGTTGGCGGATTCGATGCCCAGCTCGTAGAGCTGCAGGAACTCCGCGGGGTCGGCAGTGCCATTGTAGCGAGGAGGTAGGTCAGGTTTGAACTTGCCCGGCCAGGCGACACGGCATAGCTCGATGGTGAAGGCGCGGCAACCTGCGGTGGTCCCCGGAGCTCTCTGCTGATGAGGGGCTTGCTCCTGGGGATTCCCGCGTGCTGACGCCTGGAGCAACGTGGGGTCTTGATGTGCTGGCGCAGGGATGTGGTCGTGGCGTGCTGGTGCTGGGAGCATGCGAGCACCTTCTTGGGGACGGGGGATTTCTTGGCAGCTCCTTTCTTGTCGCGCGGGCACTGGACATGGTGGATCTCGCCCTGGGGCCGTGCGCCTTGGAGCCAGGGCGCCTTCTTGGGGAGGAGGTGGCGAATGCACCTCCTGGGCTGCACCACCTGCACAGGACGGAGGGTGAGGCAGTGAGAGGGACGGCATAGGGGAGCCCCCTCCGGTGCTGACGAGCTCGGTGATGAGAGTGAGCCACTCCTCATAGAGGTCGTCGACGGGACGGTAGTGCAGGAGCTCACGTGCCAGGAGCAGCACGGCATGCGCGTCCGCGGGGGCACGACGGGCGTGGGACGACGAACCAGCTGGAGTCAGTGACGGGGTGGCGGTGCGGCCTTCCCACCGCACCGAGGGATGCAGCGACGAGGCCTGCTGCTTGTTCCCCGCCGGGCTGGTGGCGGCATTGGCGGCAGGCGACGGGGAGCGATGGGGACACCCGCCGACGGGGGCCATCTGGGCGACGCAGGCGGCGAGAGCAGCCCGACACTCGGTGCGAGCCCAGCGAGCGTCAGCCATGGACACGACGGATGATCGAACACAGGACAACGGAAGAAAGATTCCGGCGCACCCCTACCTGGTGCGCCAAATGTCGGATGTTGGGTTCTGGCAGACCCTTAAGGTTCGAACTCTGGGGTGCGCGCGAAGATCTTCCCCCTACCAATCCGCGTCTGATCGCCTCGTGAGAATCTAAGCTAAACGATGAACAACACAAGGGACACAAGATTTATACTGGTTCGGGCCACCGTTGTTGTGTAATACCCTACTCTAGTGTGTGGTGTGGTGGATTGCCTTAGGGGCTGATGATGAACAATACAAGGGGAAGAACAGCCTTGTGAGAGATTTCTTGAGGTAATGCGGTGTTCTACTTGGGATGGATCTTCCCGTCTCTGGCTGGTATGATGGGGACTCTCTCTCCTCCTCTCTACTGCGATGTCTAGCTCTATATATAGAGGCCCTGGTCCTCTTCCCAAATATTGAGTGGGAAGGGCACTAACAACGCCCATTTTGAAGGGGAACATCTAGTACAAGTTATCCTGACTAAAGTTGGTCTTTGGCTGCCAAAGGCACTAGTGATGACGCCGTCTTGGGATCCACGGTGACCTCCATCCTGCCGCTCTACTGGTCTTGGTCTCATTGCACCCGAATGGTAACCTTTGCCTGATGCCTCGATACTCCATGCATGTGCTTGCCCCCTTTGCACCAAAGAGGAAACAAGGACACTACGTAGGTCGACGCCCGCCTGGCGCCTGCCTGGTCTTCGATCGTCATGGCTTGCGTCACGAGCACCTCGCGAGGTACCCTTGCCTTGATCTCTCCGCCTCCTCGCGAGCCTGCCTGGCGAGGCCGCTCCTGAGGAAGCCTCGTGTCATCCGCCCCACGAGGCTTGGCCCCTCACGAGGGTCTTGAGTTTGTGCTGATGAGGATGGGTCGTACTGGGCCGCCACTCGAGCCACGCCGCAAGCCGCAGGCAGGCAAGACTGGGGACCCCCATTCCCAGAACACCGACAAAGACACACATTTAAATCTGTTTACAATGTCTTATCTTTTGCCTAAAAACCGGAGAAGCCGGAACGACTGCCCGACAATCCAGCCGTGTGTGGGAACATGGTTCAACTCCTGATAAGTTGCATACATGCCACATGTCCATTAGATGTGAACCGCCAGGGGCACCTGCGTAATTGTGCTGCACCGCCCTCTTCCTTATAAATACACACCCACGCGGTCATTATCTCATCTTCCACCTTGCCATCTCGCTCAAACTCTAGCGCCACCACTACCTCATGTCGATGCCGGAGATGAAGCGCTTAGCTGTTGCGACTTCTTCGACGTTTTCTTCACGCCGGCCGCGGACCTCGTCTTCTCCACCGCCGCCATAGGTGTCTTCCGTCGCCAAGTTAGGACACGGGAGATTGGACTGCTCGGCATCCGTTCTGCCTCGTCTAGCAGTTCCTCTGTGGTAAATAAAACTCACTTTTTACCGCTTTTAGATCTGTCAAATTTGTCCACTTCACACAAAAGTGGTTTATGCACTTCCAAATCTGGATCTTTCTTTTTCTGCATCTCATAACTTGCAAAGTATGTTCACTTATGCTTCACAACTAGTTAGATTCCTCACTTGTACTTATTCTTGGATTCGTACAAATCTGGAACCAACTCACTTTAAATAAGTGAATGTCTTCGCACTATGAGGTCAATGTCTTCTAACTGATTTATCTTCAAAATCTTCTGAGAATGCATATGAACTCTTCCGCTTCCCTCGCATCTCTAATGCTGTCATAGGTACATGTCCGTGGGAGAATCCCTTGGTTCTCATAGTCTGCATTCATTTGTAGAATTCTTACAGTGACACATTGAATCTCCTGAAGCCAGTTCTTGTCTGACAAGTCGTCGGAAGCCTTTCACTGTTCTGAACCCTATCAGTCTGAATCTTGTGGGCACTGAAAAATCTGGAAGGAAAGGCGGCAGGCAATGCCGTGGCAATACTGCACCGGACCTGCCCCCAGATCTATATGAGCTTTACAAATCTGATGCGGAAGAAAGCTATACTAAGCACAAGAACATAATCCAATTGATCCGAAGATATTGGGCTAAGCAGTGGTTCAAGTACAACTTTGTCACACCTGAATACGCTGAGAAGAATGCTATCAAGCGCCCATGGGGCGATATTCTTTACAAGAACTTGGCCCTGAAGACAAAGCCTGAAGCTATTGCTCAGGAGTTCTATCCATGCATGGTCCGAGGACCTCAGCTAGACAATGTCGACCCTTCATCTCTTCTATGGTGTCGTGATGATGAGCTCTTCAAGTGCAACTTCTAGTTCGCCAAAGAGTCTGCCACGAAGAACAAGAAGGAGTTCAGACTCGACTTCAACCCTGGTGCGTCAGCACCAAGGTCTGATGGCACCCATGAAGCCAATGAGAACATAATTGGCCCCTTCACTAACTTCGATGGGCTTCTGTCTCACATTTCCGCCCAGAGGCCTATAGTGGAGCAATCTGCTGAATGTAGACTCTAAAGAAGCTCCTGCACCACCGAAGCAGAAGAAGAGGACAAAATCTTCAAAGCCCTCTGCTACTGCTGCTCCAAAAGCTTTAACGAAGAAGCCATTGAATACTGCACCTCCTGAAGCTAGTGTGTAATTTTAAGATTTGTCCCGCGTATCCAAGAAGACCAAGAAGCCAAAGCCCAAGAAGGTCTCTGGGCAGGCACTCACTCCTACTGTCGTTCTGCGAAATGAAGAAAACACCATTTATCTGTCAAGTGATGAAGATCTTGTAGATGATGCTCTGGAACAGCTGATCAAGAGAAAACAAGAGGCTAAGATCCTCTAGGACCTGCCTCTATTTGATGCTGATATTCTGAACAAGTTCATTGATGAATGGGTTGAGGACCAAAGCATCAACCTTGATGATCTCAGCTTCCAGTGGACATCAGTGTCACCTTTCATGGAGCCATTGCCAATGAACATGCCTTAGCGCAGAAAATTGTTGAGCTCAAGAACAAGATTGACTATGAGAAGGCACACTTCAAGAAGCAGATGGCCAAGCTCAGCGTCGCTGATGTGCAAATCTTCAAGAAGATGATGAAAGACCTCAAGGCTGATATCAACAAGAAGAGTGAAGAAGCCAAAGGCTCACACGAGTGCATGAAGTACTATGCATGGAAATATGTGCAAGCACACAATGAAGCTGAAAAGAGAAAGGCTCTTGGGCGTCCTGGCATCGACCCCAAGATGGCTGCCAAGAAAATCAAGAAGCCTGCTGAAGCTAATCCCAACGCTCCAAGGCAGGGACAACCAAGCATTGTCTTCCCTACTAGCATGACTGGCTCGAAGCCAAAGGTCCCCTCAGCAGCTTCTGAGCAGAAGAAGACAAGGCAAGCTGAGACCAAAGCCAGGAAAAGGAAGCTCATAGATACATCAGATAATGCTCCCTCCAAGAAGAAGTTGAAGACAAAGACTTCAAAGTCTTCAAAAAAAGAGCGTGCTGCTGCCCAAGAGCCCCGCGTTGTTGAACCAATCTCTGTTGCTCTCCCTGCCTCTGCCAACCGCGAGCACTATGTGATCCATGAGCCTTCTTCCATAGAGGCTCCTGAAGACAAAGAAGTTCCAGTTGCTGATCCCAACACAGCTGAAGACATTGGTCGTGAAGACATTGTGAATGATGATGAAGTCCTTCCTCAGATTCAACCAACTCCCACGGTATCATCGCCTGATCTAACGAGCAGTGAATTAATCAGTATTGGTCATCCTCCGACTCCACGTCCTATGATGCCAATCACTCAAGATATGCCTATGGATGACGAAGCTATTCTGCGCACTCCTCCTGCTCAAGTCACCACTCTGGTGCTTGACACTCAGCAAGAAAGTCCTAACGACTTTAATTTCACAATTCCTTCAGCACAGGCGTCGCCTTCCTTCAGGAGGCTTCACAAAGGTCACAAGTCTCAGGCATGCATGTCAAGCATTGAAGGAAATATGCCCTAGAGGCAATAATAAAGTTATTATTTCTTTCCTTAATTCATGATAAATGTTTATTATTCATGCTTGAATTGTATTAACCGGAAACTTAGTACATGTGTGAATACATAGACAAAACATATAGTCCCTAGTATGCCTCTACTTGACTAGCTCGTTAATCAAAGATGGTTATGTTTCCTAACCATAGACATGTGTTGTCATTTGATGAACAGGATCTTATCATTAGGAGAATGATGTGATGGACATGACCCATCCATTAGCTTAGCATTATGATCATGTCAGTTTCATTGTTACTGCTTTCTTCATGACTTATACAAGCTCCTCAGACTATGAGATTATGCAACTCCCGAATACCGGAGGAACACTTTGTGTGCTACCAAATGTCACAACGTAAATGGCTGATTATAAAGGTGCTCTACAGGTGTCACCGAAGGTGTTGTTGGGTTGGCATAGATCGAGATTAGGATTTGTCACTACGTGTTTCGGAGAGGTATCTCAGGGCCCTCTCGGTAATACTCATCACTATAAGCCTTGCAAGCATTGTGACTAATGAGTTAGTTGCGGAATGAAGTATTATGGAACGAGTAAAGAGACTTGCCGGGAACGAGATTGAACTATGTATTGAGATACCGACGATCGAATCTCGGGCAAGTAACATACCGATGACAAAACGAACAACGTATGTTGTTATGCGGTTTGACCGATGAAGATCTTCATAGAATATGTAGGAACCAATATGAGCATCTAGGATCCGCTATTGGTTATTGACCGGAGACGTGTCTCGGTCATGTCTACATAGTTGTCGAACCCGTAGGGTCCGCACGGTTAACGTTCGATGACGATTAGTATTATGAGTTTATGTGATATGATGTACCTATGATTGTTCAGAGTCCCGGATGTGATCACGAACATGACGAGGAGTCTCGAAATGGTCGAGACATAAAGATTGATATATTAGACGTCTATATTCGGACACCGGAAGTGTTCCAGAGAAGTTTAAGATAAAACCGGAGTGCCGGAGGGTTACCGGAACCCCGGGGGGAACTAACGGGCCTCGATGGGCCTTAGTGGAGAGAGAGAGGGGCCGGCCAGGGCAGGCCACGTGCCCCCTCCCCTTGAGTCCGACTAGGACTTGGAGTCCTAGTAGGATTCCCCTATTGGGGTGCACCCTAGGAGGGTCAGCGGTCTCCCCCTTGCTCCTTTATATACGGGGGCAGGGGGGCACCCTAAAACACACAAGTTGACAATTGTTTTAGCCGTGTGCGGTGCCCCCCTCCATAGTTACACACCTCGGTCATATCATCGTAGTGCTTAGGTGAAGCCCTGTGTCAGTAACTCCATCATCATCGTCACCATGCCGTCTTGCTGGCGAAACTCTCCCTCGACCTCAACTGGATCTAGAGTTCGTGGGACATCACCGAGCTGAACGTGTGTAGATCGTGGAGGTGTCTGTCGGATTTAGGGTTCCGGCAGACCCTTGAGGTTTGAACACTGGGGAGCGCGTGGAAGTTTCGCCTTCTACCTACCTGTTCTTCACCGAATCGCTAGGATCTAAACTACGAGAAGAACAACACAAGAGACACAGGGTTTATACTAGTTCAGGCCACCATTGTGGTGTAATACCCTACTCGAGTGTGTGGCGTGGTGGAAATCCTCTTGGGATGATGATGAACAATACAAGGAAGAACAACCTCGCGAGGGTCTGTTCTTGTGGTGGTGTTGTCCTTTTGGAAGGGTTGATTCTAGATGCCTATCTTATCTTCAGCTTCCTATACAGATATCTCTACCCTGTGGGTGGCTAGTCCTATTTATAGGCGAAGGCCCTGGGCCTCTTCCCAAATATTGAGCGGGAAGGGCGCCAACAATCTGCCAATTTGAAGGGGAACATCTAGTACACTTATCCTGACTAAAGTTGGTCCTCGCCTGTCAAAGGCTCTGGTGGTGACGCCGACTTGGGCTCCACGGTGACCTCCATCCTGCCGTTGGACTGGTCTTGGTCTTGTTGCACCGAAATGGATGCCTTTGCTTGATGCTCTCGCATGCGCTTGCTCCCCTTGCACCAAAGAGGAAAGCAGGACACTGCGCGGGCTGGCGCCCGGCTGGCGCCCTTGGTCATCATGGCTTGCGTCATAGGAACCTCGTGAGGTACCCAGCCTTGAACTCTCCGCCTCCTCATGAGCTAGCCTGACGAGGCCGTGCCTGAGGAAGCTCCTTGTCATCCGCCCCGCGAGGATTAGCCCCTCGCGAAGGTCTTGAGCTCGTGTTGATGAAGATGGGCCATGCTGGGCCCCCTTTGAGCCACGCCGCAGGCCGCAGGCAGGTAAGTCTGGAGACCCCCGTTCCCAGAACACCGACAGTAGGCCCCGGGCCCAAGGCGCGCCTGAACTTGGCCGAGCAGAGAGGCGAAAGGACAAGTGTGAAGCGTCGAGGGTCAGGAACGCTTCCTGGTGCGGCGCTAAGTCCGTGTCTTGGCCGTCGAAGGGTTGTTTGGCGAGGTCACCACGTGCTTCTCTCCTCTCGCCTCCGCTCCCTTTTTGCTCTATGTCCTCGGGTCCCGGCCCTCGAGCGAGTCTCAGCCGTCGTTGGTATGCCAGGTCGCGATGCCATGGACATGGCCAGAGGGTGAGGGCTAGAGAACCAGTAGGAGCCCTGAGTCACGATGCTCAGGTACCCCCCCTTTAACGTGCAAGCGGTTTGCGTGGACGAGGGTGAAGAAGACACTGTGAGGGCCTCGCATGACGATGCTCCTGGGGGAACCCTGCAGGCTCATCACAGGAGAAACGAGAGTTCGTCGCGACAAACGACGGTTAGCCGTTAGTTTCCTCGGAGAGGCGGTGAGGCACGAAAGGCCTGGCGAGGTGTGCTGGTTCACCCGTGATCCAGCTCGGGACTCATGGGGCCACACCCCAAGGCGGGTAGTGCCCGGCGCTGGGCCTTATCCTGGAGTGTGTTCCTGCAAATTTGTCTAGATGCCGATGCTCTACGTCCTCGGGTCCCGGCTCTCGGGCTGGTCTCAGCTATCGCTGGTATGCCAGGGCGCGATGCCGTGGGCAGACCAGAGGGTGAGGTCCGAAGAGCCGGTAGGAGACCTGAGTCATGATGCTCAGGCACCCCACTTTTAATGCGCAAGATGGGTTAGATGTCGAAACTCTACGTCCTCGGGTCCCGGCTCTCGGGGTGGTCTTAGCCGTCGCTGGTATGCTGGGGCGCAATGCCGTGGGCAGACCAGAGGGTGAGGGCCGGAGAGCCGGTAGGAGCCCTGAGTTGCGATGCTCAGGCACCCCCCCTTTAACGCGCAAGCTTGCGACATCCAGGAAGAAAAAAGGGGACCATGAACAGGCACCGAACAACAAGCATGACGGGTCGAAAACATGGCCCTAAGATAAATGCAAGAGGGGTACATGCCACTGGGTCTGACTCGAGCGGCTTGGGGATAATGCAGCCCGAGGGGCGCCCCCAGCAGAGTGAGCTAAGAACATAAAATAAAAAAGATACACGCCACAGGGACGGACCCACGCGTCCTGGGAATAATGCAGCCCTGAGGGTGCTCCCAGCTGGAAATGAAACTAGAAAGATGTCACCTGATGACGCTGAAGACGAAGCGGTGTTGATGCAGCAGACTCGGTGGGCTGCGGAGGCAGATCCTCACGAGCCCCCAGGCCCTGCGGCCTCGGGAGGCTCCAGAGGCGCTGGTGCCTCTTCGCAGACCGTCTCCATCTCCACCAGGGCTGCGGAACGCCTAACCTCTTGAGCCTCCAGGATGGCCCTCATGATGCGCTGGTACGCAGTAGCCGCGTTCGGCGAGCCGTAAGGCATGCGAACGTAGCTATGGGACGGGCCCACGTAGCGTCCCACTCGCGAAGGCCAGAGGCGCTCCTGAGACGCGGCTTGGTTGAGCCCTGGTATGTCGATGCAGACGCGCAGCCCACCATCCTCGCCTGGATGGGGGGCCACAGCGGGTAAGTGGCAGCTGCCTCTCATGACCCTTGACTCATGTAGCTCCTGAACGGCCTTGCTGACGAACTCCTAAGGGTTTGGCCCTCCTTGCCTTGCTCCTTCTTGATGAAAACGTGCTTCGAAGCATGCCTCCACGTGGTGCCCAAGCGCCTCCCTCATGACCTTGGTGAGGTCGACGGCCCTCCAGGGGAGAGCCCCCAAGCCCTGCCTGAGGAGGGCGCCGGGCACGCTTCCTTATGCGATGGAAGGAGGTTCCCCTGAGCAGGCGCGGGCCTAGAGGGACCTGCCTCCTGAGGGGCCGGGCCGATCGATGTCTTCTTCTTCTTGGGGGCGGCCTCGGGAAGCCTCCTACTTCCGCGATCCGGGTCTTCCAGTGATGCGGCCTGAAAGGCTCTCTCCAGGGAGCAGACTGCGTCTCTCTCTTCGCAGGGCACCGTGATGACTCCACCACTTCCTAGCATCTTGAGGACGTTGTAGCCGTGGTGGGTTACGGCCATGAACTTGGCCAGCGCTGGGTACCCAAGGATGGCGTTGTACGGCAGGCGAATGTGGGCGACGTCGAAGTCGATGAGCTCGGTGCGGTAGTTGTCGCGTGCCCCGAAGGTGACAGGGAGGCGGACCTGCCCAATCGGGACCGTGGAGCCGTCGGTGACTCCGGAGAAAGGCTTGGTGGGCGGAAGCTGACTGTAGGGTACTTGGAGATTGTTGAATGTTTCCACGGACAGGACGTTGAGCCCTGCCCCGCCATTGATGAGGGTCCTGGTGACTAGCACGTTGCTGATGATTGGGGAACAAAGCATCGGGAGGACTCCGGCTGTGGCCGCGCACTTGAGCTGATCCGCTGAGCTGAACGTGATGGCGCACGCCGACCACCTGAGAGGGCGCGTGGCCTCGAGCTTGGGGAGGACTGCATTCACTTCACGGGCAAACTGCTTGAAGATGCGCTGAGAGGCTGGGGCTTGGGCTCCACCTAGGATGTAGGCGATCGTGCGTGGTTCCTGGAAGCCCCCAGCCCCTTCGTCCTGATGACGGTCCTCATTTCTCCTTGGCTGCGGCGGTAGCGGAGGGAGGCCTGCGTTACCTTGCGGGCGATCCTCGCGAGGCTGATCCCTCCAGCCTCCCTCGCGAGGCGGGTCCTGCCAGCGATCCTCGCGAGGTTGGTCGCACCACCCTTGACATGGGCCGCGGTCTTCCCAGCGTCCTGTGTTCCTTCCTCCTCCTTGTTCGTAGCCCCGGTCACTGCGGTCTAGACGTCGGCCAGTCCGTCCTTCACGCACGGCCCTGAGCTCTTGGCATTCATTGGTGTTATGGGTGTGGAGGTCATGGTACATGCAGTACCGACTGCCCTTGGAGGATTCCGGCTGATCTCTGCCCCGCTTGGTGTCTGGTTCTGCTGCGAGCACGGCAACCCCCTTGCGCTTCACGTCCTTGGCCTTGGGCTTCTTCTCTTCAGGGTCTGCGGCAGGCAATTCGAGGAGGGAGAGACGCCCTTCCTCAGCCCTGTCGCGCTTGGTCGCCAGGTTAAACAGTTCCAAGGAAGTGCACAGATCCTCATGCATTGCGAGCTCCTCCTTCATTTTGACGTCATGCATGCTGTCAGAGAAGGCTGAGATGATGGCCTCCTCGGTCACCATGGGAATCTTGAGGTGCGCGTTGTTGAAGCGCTGGATGTACTTCTGCAGGGTTTCCCCCGGTTGTTGCTTGATGCGGCGCATGTCGCTCATGGCGGGTGGCCGGTCGCGAGTACCCTAGAAGTTGGCGATGAAGCTGGTACGCATCTCGTCCCAGGAGGAGATCGTGCCTGGGGCCAGGTTCAGAAGCCAGGTGCGGTCCCCGTCCT
>NC_057795.1:466782347-466824361 GCF_018294505.1 Triticum aestivum | reverse complement strand
GGGCGACGCGGGAAGCAAGGGCGGCTCGGCGCTCGGCGCGAACCCGGCGTGCATCAGACATGGTCGCGACGGTCGGAGAAGAACAGGGCGACGGAAAACGAATTCTGGAGCACCCCCACCTGGCGCGCCAAATGTCAGATTTAGGGTTCCGACAGACCCTTGAGGTTCGAACACTGGGGTGAGCGCGGAAGTTTTGCCTTATACCTACCTGTTCTTCGCCGAATTGCTAGGATCTAAACTACGAGAAGAACAACACAAGAGACACAGGGTTTATACTGGTTTAGGCCACCATTGTGGTGTAATACCCTACTCAAGTGTGTGGCGTGGTGGATTGCCTCTTGGGCTGATGATGAACAATACAAGGAAGAACAGCCTCACGAGGGTCTGTTCTTGTGGTGGTGTTGTCCTTTTGGAAGGGTTGATTCTAGATGCCTATCTTATCTTCAGCTTCCTATCTAGATATCTCTACCCTGTGGGTGGCTAGTCCTATTTATAGGCGAAGGCCCTGGGCCTCTTCCCAAATATTGAGCGGGAAGGGCGCCAACAATCGGCCAATTTGAAGGGGAACATCCAGTACACTTATCCTGACTAAAGTTGGTCCTCGCCTGTCAAAGGCTCTGGTGGTGACGCCGACTTGGGCTCCACGTTGACCTCTATCCTGCCGTTGGACTGGTCTTGGTCTTGTTGCACCGAAATGGATGCCTTTGCTTGATGCTCTCGCTTGCGCTTGCTCCCCTTGCACCAAAGAGGAAAGAAGGACACTGCGCGGGCTGGCGCCCGGATGGTGCCCTTGGTCGTCATGGCTTGCGTCATGGGCACCTCGCGAGGTACTCCGCCTTGAACTCTCTGCCTCCTCGTGAGCTAGCCTGATGAGGCCGTGCCTGAGGAAGCTCCTTATCGTCCGCCCCGCGAGGCTTAGCCCCTCGCGAGGGTCTTGAGCTCGTGTTGATGAAGATGGGCCGTGTTGGGCCCCCTCTGAGCCACGCCACAGGCCGCAGGTAGGCAAGTCTGGGGACCCCCGTTCCGAGAATGCCGACAGTGTCGTACCTTCGGTGCGAGGACCGGTCGGATCGTGAAGACGTACTACTACATCAACCGCGTTGTCATAACGCTTCCGCTTTCGCTCTACGAGGGTACGTAGACAACACTCTCCCCTCTCGTTGCTATGCATCACCTAGAGATAGGTCTTGCGTGATCGTAGGAATTTTTTTGAAATTACCGCGTTACCCTACAGTGGCATCCGAGCCAGGTCTATGCGTAGATGTTATATGCACGAGTAGAAGACAAAGAGTTGTGGGCGATAATAGTCATACTGCTTACCAGCATGTCATACTTTCATTCAGCGGTATTGTTGGATGAAGCGGCTCAGACCGACATTACGAATACGCTTACGTGAGACCGGTTCTATCGACGTGCTTCGCACATAAGTGGCTGTGAGTGTCTATTTCTCCAACTTTAGTTGAATCGAGTGTGGCTATGCCCGGTCCGTGTTGAAGGTTAAAACAACACAATTGATGAAAAATCATTGTGGTTTTGATGCGTAGGTAAGAACGGTTCTTGCTAGAAGCCCGTAACAGCCATGTAAAACTTGCAACAACAAAGTAGAGGACGTCTAACTTGTTTTTTCAGGGCTTGCTATGATGTGATATGGTCAAGGCATGATGTGATATAAATTGTTGGATTAGATGATCATGTTTTGTAACAAAGTTATCGGCAATTGGCAGGAGCCATATGGTTATCGCTTTATTGTATGCAATGCAATCGCCATGTAATTGTTTTAGTTTATCACTAAGCGGTAGCGATAGTCGAAGTAACAATAGTTGGCGAGACGACAAGGATGCTATGATGGAGATCAAGGTGTCGCGCCGGTGATGGAGATCATGACAATGCTTTGGTGATGGAGATCATGAGCACAAGATGATGATGGCCTATCATGTCACATATTTTGATTGCATGTCATGTTTATCCTTTATGCATCTTATTTTGCTTAGAACGTTGGTAGCATTATAAGATGATCCCTTACTAAATTTCAAGGTACAAGTGTTCTCCCTGAGTATGCACCGTTGCTACAGTTCATCGTGCCGAGACACCACGTGATGATCGGGTGTGATAAGCTCTATGTTCACATACAACGAGTGCAAGCCAGATTTGCACACGCAGAGTACTCGGGTTAAACTTGACGAGCCTAGCATATGCAGATATGGCCTCGGAACACCGAGACCGAAAGATCGAGCATGAATCTTATAGTAGATATGATTAGCACAGTGATGTTCACCATTGAAAAGTACTCCATCTCACGTGATGATCGGACATGGTTTAGTTGATTTGGATCACATGATCACTTAGATGATTAGAGGGATGTCTATCTAAGTGGGTGTTCCTAAGTAATATGATTAATTGAACTTTAATTTATCATGAACTTACTACCTGATAGTATTTTGCATATCTATGTTGTTGTAGATCAATGGTCCGTGCTACCGTTCCTTTGAAATTTAATGCGTTCCTAGAGAAAGCTAAGTTGAAAGATGATGGCAGCAATTACACGGAGTAGGTCCTTAACTTGGGGATTATCCTCATTGCTGCATAGAAGAATTATGTCCTAGAAGCAACGTTGGGTGCCAGGCCTTCTGCAGATGCGACTAATGACGTTAAGAACATCCGGCAGAGCAAAGCTGATGACTACTCGATAGTTCAGTGTGCCATGCTTTACGACTTACAATTGAGACTTCAAATACGTTTTGAACGTCATGGAGCATATGAGATGTTGCAAGAGTTGAAGTTAATATTTCAAGAAAATGCATGAGTTGAGAGATATGAAGTCTCCAACAAGTTCAACAACTGCAAAATGGAGGAGAATAGTTCTGTCAGTGAACACATACTCAGAATGTCTGGGTACCATAATCACTTGACTCAACTGGGAATATATCTTCTAGTTGATTGTGTCATTGATAGAGCTCTTCAATCACTGCCACCAAGCTATAAAGGCTTCATGGTAAACTATAATATGCAATGTATGAACAAGACTATTCCCAAGCTCTTCGCGATGCTAAAGGCCGCGGAGGTAGAAATCAAAAAGGATCATCAAGTATTGATGGTCAATAAGACCACTAGTTTCAAGAAAAAGGACAAAGGGAAGAGGGGGAACTTCAAGAAGAACGACAAAAAGGATGCTGCTCAAGAGAAGAAACCCAAGTTTGGACCTAAGCCTGAAACTGAGTGCTTCTATCGCAAATGGACTGGTCACGGAAGCGGAACTGCCCCAAGTATTTGGCGGATAAGAAGGATGGCAAAGTGAAAGGTAGATTTGGTATACATGTTATTGATGTGTACTTAACTAATGCTCGCAGTGGCGCCTGGGTATTTGATACTGGTTCTGTTGCGCATATTTGCAACTCGAAATAGGGGCTACAGATTAAGCGAAGATTGGCTAAGGAGAGGTGATGATGCGCATGGGAAATGGTTCCAAAGTCAATGTGATCGCGGTCAGCACGCTACCTCTACATCTACCATCGGGATTAGTTTTAGACCTGAATAATTGTTATTTGGTGCCAGCGTTGAGCATGAACATTATATCTGGATCTTGTTTAATGCGACATGGTTATTCATTTAAATCAGAGAGTAATGATTGTTCTATTTATATGAGTAATATCTTTTATGGTCATGCACCCCTGCTGAGTGGTCTATTTTTGTTGAATCTCGATAGTAGTGATACAAATACTCATAGTGTTGAAGCCAAAAGATTGAAGTTTAATAATGATAGTGCAACTTATTTATGGCACTGCCGTTTGGGTCATATCGGTGTAAAGCGCATGAAGAAACTACATGCTGATGGACATTTGGAATCACTTGATTATGAATCACTTGGTGCTTGCAAACCGTGCCTTATGGGCAAGATGACTAAAACTCCGTTCTACGGAACAATGGAGCGAGCTACTGACTTGTTGGAAATAATACATACCGATGTATGCGGTCCAGTGAGTATTGATGCTCGTGGTGGGTATCGTTATTTTCTTACCTTCATAGATGATCTAAGCAGATATGATTATATCTACTTAATGAAGCATAAGTCCGAAACATTTGAAAAGTTCAAAGAATTTCAGAGTAAAGTGGAAAATCATCGTAACAAGAAAATAAAGTTTCTACAATCTGATCATGGAGGAGAATATTTGAGTTACGAGTTTGGTCTTCATTTGAAACATGGGATAGTTTCACAATTAACGCCACCTGGAACACCACAGCAATATGGTGTGTCCGAACGTCGTAACCGTACTTTATTAGATATGGTGCGATCTATGATGTCTCTTACTGATTTACCGCTATCATTTTAGGGTTATGCTTTAGAGACGACTGCATTCACTTCATAGGATACCCAAAGGAAACTGTTGGGTACACCTTCTATCACATATCCGAAGGCAAAATCTGTGTTGCTAAAAATGGATCCTTTCTAGAGAAGGAGTTTCTCTCGAAAGAAGTGAGTGGGAGGAAAGTAGAACTTGATGAGGTAGTTGTACCTTCTCCCTTATTGGAAAGTAGTTCATCACAGAAATCAGTTCCCGTCATTCCTACACCAATTAGTGAGGAAGCTAATGATGATTATCATGAAGCTTCACACCAAGTTACTACCGAACCTCATAGGTCTTCCAGAGTAAGATCCGCACCAGAGTGGTATATAATCCTATTCTGGAAGTCATGTTACTAGACCATGATGAACCTATGAACTATGAGGAAGCGATGATGAGCCCAGATTCTGCGAAATGGCTTGAGGCCATGAAATCTGAGATGGGATACATGTATGAGAACAGAGTGTGGACTTTGGTGGACTTGCCCGATCATCGGCAAGCCATAGAAAATAAATGGATCTTTAAGAAGAAGACCGACACAGACGGTAATGTTATTGTTTACAAAGCTCGACTTGTTACGGAAGGTTTTTGACAAGTTCAAGGAGTTGACTACGATGAGACTTTCTCACCCATAGCGATGCTTAAGTCTGTCTAAATCATGTTAGCAGTTGCTGCATTTTATGATTATGAAATTTGGCAAATGGATGTCAAAACTGCATTCCTGAATGGATTTCTGGAAGAAGAGTTGTATATAATGCAACCAGAAGGTTTTGTTTATCTAAAGGGCACTAACAAAGTGTGCAATCTCCAGCGATCCATTTATGGACTGGTGCAAGCCTCTCGGAGTTGGAATAAACGCTTTGATAGTGTAATCAAAGCATATGGTTTTATACAAACTTTTGGAGAAGCCTATATTTACAAGAAAGTGAGTGGGAGCTCTGTAGCATTTCTAATCTTATATGTAGATGACATATTGTTGATTGGAAATGATATAGAATTTTTGGATAGCATAAAGGGATACTTGAATAAGAGTTTTTCTATGAAAGACCTTGGAGAAGCTGCTTACATATTGGGCATCAAGATCTATAGAGATAGATCAAGACGCTTAATTGGAATTTCACAAAGCACATACCTTGATAAAGTTTTGGAGAAGTTCAAAATGGATCAGTCAAAGAAAGGGTTCTTGCCTGTGTTACAAGGTATGAGGTTGAGTCAGACTCAATGCCCGAACACTGCAGAAGATAGAGAGAAAATGAAAGTCATTCCCTATGCTTCATCCATAGGTTCTATCATGTATGCAATGTTGTGTACTAGACCTGATGTGTGTATTGCTATAAGCATAGCAGGGAGGTACCAAAGTAATCCCGGAGTGGAGCACTGGACAGCGGTCAAGAACATCCTGAAATACCTACAAAGGACTAAGGATATGTTTCTCATTTATGGAGGTGAAAAAGAGCTCGTCGTAAATGGTTACATCGATGCAAGCTTTGACACTGATCCGGATGACTCTAAGTCTCAAACCGGATACATATTTTTGAATGGAGGAGCTGTCAGTTGGTGCAGTTCCAAGCGGAGCGTCACGGTGGGATCTACGTGTGAAGCAGAGTACATTGCTGCTTCAGAAGCAGCAAATGAAGGAGTTCATATCCGATCTAGGTGTCATACCTAGTGCATCGGGTCCAATGAAAATCTTTTGTGACAATACTGGTGCAATTGACTTGGCAAAGGAATCCAGATTTCACAAGAGAATGAAGCACATCAAGAGATGCTTCAATTCCATCTGTCATCAAGTGTGGGAGGGGGGATAGAGATTTGCAACATACACACGGATCTGAATGATGCAGACCCATCGACTTAGCCTCTTCCACGAGCAAAACATGATCAGCACCTAAGCTCCACGGGTGTTAGAATCATTACTGTGTAATCTAGATTATTGACCCTAGTGCAAGTGGGAGACTGAAGGAAATATGCCATAGAGGCAATAATAAAGTTATTATTTATTTCCTTAATTCATGATAAATGTTTATTATTCATGCTAGAATTGTATTAACCGGAAACTTAGTACATGTGTAAATACATAGACAAAACATATAGTCCCTAGTATGCCTCTACTTGACTAGCTCGTTAATCAAAGATGGTTATGTTTCCTAACCATAGACATGTATTGTCATTCGATGAATGGGATCACATCATTAGGAGAATGATGTGATGGACATGACCCATCCATTAGCTTAGCATTATGATCATGTCAGTTTCATTCCTACTGCTTTCTTCATGACTTATACAAGTTTCTCAGTCTATGAGATTATGCAACTCCTGAATACCGGAGGAACACTTTGTGTGCTACCAAATGTCACAACATAAATGGGTGATTATAAAGGTGCTCTACAGGTGTCTCCGAAGGTGTTTGTTGGGTTGGCATAGATCGAGATTAGGATTTGTCACTCCGTGTTTCCGAGAGGTATCTCTGGGCCCTCTCGGTAATACTCATCAATATAAGCCTTGCAAGCATTGTGACTAATGAGTTAGTTGCAGGATGAAGTATTACGATGAGTAAAGAGACTTGCCGGTAACGAGATTGAACTAGGTATTGGGATACCGACGATCTCGGGCAACTAACATACCGATGACGAAAGGAACAACATATGTTGGTAAGCAGTTTGACCGATAAAGATCTTCGTAGAATATGCAGGAACCAATATGAGCATCCTGGTTCCGCTATTGGTTATTGATCGGAGATGTGTCTCGGTCATGTCGTTCTCGAACCCGTAGGGTCCGCACACTTAACGTTCGATGATGATTGGTATTATGAGTTTATATGATATGATGTATCAAAGATTGTTCGGAGTCCTGGATGTGATCATGGACATGACGAGGAGCCTCGAGATGGTTGATGCATCAAGATTGATATATTGGACGACTATATTCGGACACCAGAAGTGTTCCGGAGAAGTTTCGGATAAAAACGGGGTGCCGGAGGGTTACCGGAACCCCCTGGGGAACTAATGGGCCTCGATGGGCCTTAGTGGAGAGAGAGGGGCCGGCTAGGGCAGGCCGCACGCCCCCTCCCCTTGAGTCCAAATAGGACAAGGAAGGGGGGCGGTGACGATGCCATAGTCCTACGGTAGGGACATAGGCCTGACCTATACGCCCTACCCAAGGTCACTACCTTAGAAGCAAAGACATTCAATGCACAATAGGAAGTATCAACTGAAGCCATCGAGTGCAATCCACTCGACCAGTCACCTCACTTAGATACCCCCAATTTCATCCGACCTCGATGGAGTCATTTGACCATATAGGAAACCACTCGGAGTACAGAAGACTTAGGGTCACTCAGGATGACAGCGGTCAGGCGTTCACTCTATAGTCTTAAAGACCATTGATAACACTTTATAGTTGGCGTTACTAGTAAGGCCCTATCTTAATGTACATTGAACCCCTGTAATGGAGGATGGATGGTGTCCTGGCGCACTCTATATTAGCCACCCCACTCCTCTGGGACAAGGGTTCACACCCCTTGTAACACACACCCATATTCCAATCGACCGCCTCAGGGCACCGAGACGTAGGGCTTTTACTTCCTCCGAGAGGGGCCTGAACTTGTAAACTCGTGTGTACAACATTGCCATAACGAGGGCCTCACCTCCTCATACGTACCCCCTATTCTTACTGTCAGACTCAGTACCACAACAGTTGGTGCCCACCGTGGGGCAAAGCGTCTAAGCAACTTCCAGCGAGGTTGCGTTTTCTCCGATCTTCATCAACATGGTTTCCGGCAGCGGTTTGGTCATGGGCCGCGAGTTCCAACTCAGTGTGCTCACTTTCGTTGCCGACGACTCTGCCTAGCTCTAGGAAGCCCCCATCGATGTCGAGGCTCTCCTGATCCTGGATCGTCGCACTTCCGCGCGAGTGCCTATGTCG
Source organism: Triticum aestivum (assembly GCF_018294505.1). Classification (NCBI taxonomy): domain Eukaryota; kingdom Viridiplantae; phylum Streptophyta; class Magnoliopsida; order Poales; family Poaceae; genus Triticum; species Triticum aestivum. Next base: position 466,816,097 of record NC_057795.1, on the reverse strand, counting down.
TCCTCCTTCGGCAGCCGTCGACCCTGTTGTCGGTGTCAAAACTGGCGGATCTCGGGTTGGGGGTCCCGAACTGTGCGTCTAGGCAGATGGTAACAGGAGAGAAGGGACATGATGTTTTACCCAGGTTCGGGCCCTCTTGATGGAGGTAAAACCCTACGTCCTGCTTGATTGATATTGATATTGTGGATGTTTACAAGAGTGGATCTACCACGAGATCAAGGAGGCTAAACCCTAGAAGCTAGCCTATGGTATGATTGTAATGATTGTTGTTGTGTCCTACGGACTAGAGCCATCTGGTTTATATAGACAACGGAGAGGGCTAGGGTTACATAGAGTCGGTTACAATGGTAGGAGATCTACATATCCGTATCGCCAAGCTTGCCTTCCACGCCAAGGAAAGTCCCATCCGGACACGGGGCGAAGTCTTCAATCTTGTATCTTCATAGTCTTGGAGTCCGGTCGATGATGATAGTCTGGCCGATGACAGTTCGGCTGATGATGGTAGTCCGGCTATCCGGACACCCCCTAATCCAGGACTCCCTCAGTAGCCCCTGAAACAGGCTTCAATGACGATAAGTTCGGCGCGTATATTGCTTGGCATTGCAAGGCGGGTTCCTCCTCCGAATGATAGAAGATTGTGAACACCAGGATAGTGTCCGGCTCTGCAAAATAAATTCCATGTTCCACCGTAGAGAGAATAATATATACACAAGTTCAATCTGCTGACGTTTTTTGCGGCATGTCGTCACGCCACTACCAAGCCATTACGTTTTTTACTCTACCACCTCAGCGCATTTAGCGAAGCGGTTTCCTTGGCACGTCTTGTCGAAGCAGAGATCGTGTTCCCCTTAATCCGGGATTCTCATCAATATGGACGTGGGTAACCCAACCGCGCCATTGATGGTGACGCTTGGAGAATAAGCGAGTTTTACCAGACCGGTGGGGGACGCGTAGACTTCGCCTGCCCATATAAGGGATAAGGATTCACCTTTTCACCTACGCCTTCTTCCTCCTTTGCTTATCCATCTCCGCGCACTCGAGCTCCAGCGCCCAAGCCCGCACATCTCGTCTCAACCTTCCCCAGTTATGTCCGGAGCGGGAGGCAAGTGGATGACCTCCCCCGTTACTGAGGAGCACATCGAAAGACTGCGCAGCGCCGGCTACCTGTTGGGCGACATCGCGCACCGGCAGGGACAACCAAGCATTGTCTTCCTTACTAGCATGACTGGCTCGAAGCCAAAGGTCCCCTCAGCAGCTTCTGAGCAGAAGAAGACAAGGCAAGCTGAGACCAAAGCCAGGAAAAGGAAGCTCATAGATACATCAGATAATGCTCCCTCCAAGAAGAAGTTGAAGACAAAGGCTTCAAAGTCTTCAAAAAAAGAGCGTGCTGCTGCCCAAGAGCCCCGCGTTGTTGAACCAATCTCTGTTGCTCTCCCTGCCTCTGCCAACCGCGAGCACTATGTGATCCATGAGCCTTCTTCCATAGAGGCTCCTGAAGACAAAGAAGTTCCAGTTGCTGATCCCAACACAGCTGAAGACATTGGTTGTGAAGACATTGTGAATGATGATGAAGTCCTTCCTCAGATTCAACCAACTCCCACGGTATCATCGCCTGATCTAACGAGCAGTGAATTAATCAGTATTGGTCATCCTCCGACTCCACGTCCTATGATGCCAATCACTCAAGATATGCCTATGGATGACGAAGCTATTCTGCGCACTCCTCCTGCTCAAGTCACCACTCTGGTGCTTGACACTCAGCAAGAAAGTCCTAACGACTTTAATTTCACAATTCCTTCAGCACAGGCGTCGCCTTCCTTCAGGAGGCTTCACAAAGGTCACAAGTCTCAGGCATGCATGTCAAGCATTGAAGGAAATATGCCCTAGAGGCAATAATAAAGTTATTATTTCTTTCCTTAATTCATGATAAATGTTTATTATTCATGCTTGAATTGTATTAACCGGAAACTTAGTACATGTGTGAATACATAGACAAAACATATAGTCCCTAGTATGCCTCTACTTGACTAGCTCGTTAATCAAAGATGGTTATGTTTCCTAACCATAGACATGTGTTGTCATTTGATGAACAGGATCTTATCATTAGGAGAATGATGTGATGGACATGACCCATCCATTAGCTTAGCATTATGATCATGTCAGTTTCATTGTTACTGCTTTCTTCATGACTTATACAAGCTCCTCAGACTATGAGATTATGCAACTCCCGAATACCGGAGGAACACTTTGTGTGCTACCAAATGTCACAACGTAAATGGCTGATTATAAAGGTGCTCTACAGGTGTCACCGAAGGTGTTGTTGGGTTGGCATAGATCGAGATTAGGATTTGTCACTACGTGTTTCGGAGAGGTATCTCAGGGCCCTCTCGGTAATACTCATCACTATAAGCCTTGCAAGCATTGTGACTAATGAGTTAGTTGCGGAATGAAGTATTATGGAACGAGTAAAGAGACTTGCCGGGAACGAGATTGAACTATGTATTGAGATACCGACGATCGAATCTCGGGCAAGTAACATACCGATGACAAAACGAACAACGTATGTTGTTATGCGGTTTGACCGATGAAGATCTTCATAGAATATGTAGGAACCAATATGAGCATCTAGGATCCGCTATTGGTTATTGACCGGAGACGTGTCTCGGTCATGTCTACATAGTTGTCGAACCCGTAGGGTCCGCACGGTTAACGTTCGATGATGATTAGTATTATGAGTTTATGTGATATGATGTACCTATGATTGTTCAGAGTCCCGGATGTGATCACGAACATGACGAGGAGTCTCGAAATGGTCGAGACATAAAGATTGATATATTAGACGTCTATATTCGGACACCGGAAGTGTTCCAGAGAAGTTTAAGATAAAACCGGAGTGCCGGAGGGTTACCGGAACCCCGGGGGGAACTAACGGGCCTCGATGGGCCTTAGTGGAGAGAGAGAGGGGCCGGCCAGGGCAGGCCACGTGCCCCCTCCCCTTGAGTCCGACTAGGACTTGGAGTCCTAGTAGGATTCCCCTATTGGGGTGCACCCTAGGAGGGTCAGCGGTCTCCCCCTTGCTCCTTTATATACGGGGGCAGGGGGGCACCCTAAAACACACAAGTTGACAATTGTTTTAGCCGTGTGCGGTGCCCCCCTCCATAGTTACACACCTCGGTCATATCATCGTAGTGCTTAGGTGAAGCCCTGTGTCAGTAACTCCATCATCATCGTCACCATGCCGTCTTGCTGGCGAAACTCTCCCTCGACCTCAACTGGATCTAGAGTTCGTGGGACATCACCGAGCTGAACGTGTGTAGATCGTGGAGGTGTCTGTCGGATTTAGGGTTCCGGCAGACCCTTGAGGTTTGAACACTGGGGAGCGCGTGGAAGTTTCGCCTTCTACCTACCTGTTCTTCACCGAATCGCTAGGATCTAAACTACGAGAAGAACAACACAAGAGACACAGGGTTTATACTAGTTCAGGCCACCATTGTGGTGTAATACCCTACTCGAGTGTGTGGCGTGGTGGAAATCCTCTTGGGATGATGATGAACAATACAAGGAAGAACAACCTCGCGAGGGTCTGTTCTTGTGGTGGTGTTGTCCTTTTGGAAGGGTTGATTCTAGATGCCTATCTTATCTTCAGCTTCCTATACAGATATCTCTACCCTGTGGGTGGCTAGTCCTATTTATAGGCGAAGGCCCTGGGCCTCTTCCCAAATATTGAGCGGGAAGGGCGCCAACAATCTGCCAATTTGAAGGGGAACATCTAGTACACTTATCCTGACTAAAGTTGGTCCTCGCCTGTCAAAGGCTCTGGTGGTGACGCCGACTTGGGCTCCACGGTGACCTCCATCCTGCCGTTGGACTGGTCTTGGTCTTGTTGCACCGAAATGGATGCCTTTGCTTGATGCTCTCGCATGCGCTTGCTCCCCTTGCACCAAAGAGGAAAGCAGGACACTGCGCGGGCTGGCGCCCGGCTGGCGCCCTTGGTCATCATGGCTTGCGTCATAGGAACCTCGTGAGGTACCCAGCCTTGAACTCTCCGCCTCCTCATGAGCTAGCCTGACGAGGTCGTGCCTGAGGAAGCTCCTTGTCATCCGCCCCGCGAGGATTAGCCCCTCGCGAAGGTCTTGAGCTCGTGTTGATGAAGATGGGCCATGCTGGGCCCCCTTTGAGCCACGCCGCAGGCCGCAGGCAGGCAAGTCTGGAGACCCCCGTTCCCAGAACACCGACAGTAGGCCCCGGGCCCAAGGCGCGCCCGAACTTGGCCGAGCAGAGAGGCGAAAGGACAAGTGTGAAGCGTCGCAGGCCCTAACAGCCTGCGGCCTTGGGTGCCGCGTGGCGGTTGATTGGACGTGGGCGGCTCCGCTCCCCCATGACGCCTCGGCAACTGCACGAACTGACAAGTCCCTGCATGCAAAAACAGGTCATGATTACCTGCGATCGTAGAAGCCGACGGTTGGCCTCCTCCGGCTATAAGTATGGAACGGCACGAGCCATTCTAGTTCATCTTCCTCTGCTACTCCTCCTCTTCTTCACCTTCACCATTGCTCCGTCTCACACTGATGGCACGCATCTGCCGGTTCTCCATAGAAGAGAAGGGAAAGGCCCCCCGAGAGGGTCATGACCCTCTTCCGCCGAAGACGCGGTTGGTCCTCTGCCGCCGAGATGAGGGTATGCGGCAGGAGGTGTCGAGGCCTTGGTGCGAGCAACCGCCGCCGGGGTTCTCGCTGCCTCTGTACGCCCACCATGGGGGCCCTGCAGGAGCTGGTGTCGAGCGCCTTGGACGACGCCTCCGTCGGCGCAGGCGAGTCACGGTGGTGCGCGTTGTCCCTCTTGGAGTCCACGCCGAGGGCTCCTCCCGAGAGTTTGTGCTCCACGCCGCCATGACTCCTCTATCTTGGATTCGCCTTCCTCCTTCCTTCGCCTTCGAGATTCCTCCGAGGGGGCCTTTCAGGCTTTGGCTGCGGCATGCCGATTGCCAAACTCCAGCGACCGATGCGGATGTCGAGGTCGTTGCCCCATGTAAGGTCTTCATGACCCGGGGCTGGGGCAAGATCGCCCGGGTTTGCAGGGTGAGGGGCACCCTCGTGATCCACCTGGAGTTCGATGGCGCTTCCGTGATGCTCTTCAAGGTCTTCGACGAAGAAGGGCGCCGGCTGGAGTGCTGTCCCAGAGGCAGTGGCAGAAGCTCTGGAGCGGCTGGGACCGGGCCTGCCGCCGCACGCTCTTCCAGCAACTCCTCAAGCGGCGGTGGTGCCGGAGGATCCAGCGACTCCGCCGAGCCCTTCGCGACTCCGGAGACGAGCGACGACAGCTACGAGCCCCCGAGCCTGCGCCGCTCTCGGAGCAAGATGGGCTCATTAGGCCGCCGCCGTCTCTGATCTGGATGAAGTTGGCGCTGGTGCCTAATGGCCCACTATTGATGATGGCGTCTGCCGCGGTGGATCCTGTAGTTAGGACTCCTTAGGATATGCGTCTTTTGTCCCTGCGAGGAGCCAAGAACACACCCCGTGGGGGCTTGTAAGGTGTTTGTATCTCCTTTTGTCAATATGATCCTCATTATGAAGCAGTGCGAAATGGTTATTCCGTCTTAGCTTAGTTTCTTCCTGTCAGACCTCATGAGGGCTTGGTGCTCTGCGCCGACAGGTCCCAGTCCCAAGGCGGCTTCAGCCGTCGCTGGTATGCCAGGTTGCGATGCCGTGGTCAAGGCCAGGAGCTGAGCGGCCCGAGGCTCGGTATGAGCCCCTGAGTCGCGATGCTCAGGAGGTCCCCCTTGGGGCTCAAGCAGCCATCATTCGGTGAGAAAGGAGAGCAATGTTGCTAAGACGGAATGGTATTAGGTGCAGGGACAGTGCTGCGGTAGCTAGTGTTCCCGGAGAGTGACTTATCTCGAGGGTCAGGAACGCTTCCTGGTGCGGCGCTAAGTCCGTGTCTTGGCCGTCGAAGGGTTGTTTGGCGAGGTCACCACGTGCTTCTCTCCTCTCGCCTCCGCTCCCTTTTTGCTCTATGTCCTCGGGTCCCGGCCCTCGAGCGAGTCTCAGCCGTCGTTGGTATGCCAGGTCGCGATGCCATGGACATGGCCAGAGGGTGAGGGCTGGAGAACCAGTAGGAGCCCTGAGTCACGATGCTCAGGTACCCCCCCTTTAACGTGCAAGCGGTTTGCGTGGACGAGGGTGAAGAAGACACTGTGAGGGCCTCGCATGACGATGCTCCTGGGGGAACCCTGCAGGCTCATCACAGGAGAAACGAGAGTTCGTCGCGACAAACGACGGTTAGCCGTTAGTTTCCTCGGAGAGGCGGTGAGGCACGAAAGGCCTGGCGAGGTGTGCTGGTTCACCCGTGATCCAGCTCGGGACTCATGGGGCCACACCCCAAGGCGGGTAGTGCCCGGCGCTAGGCCTTATCCTGGAGTGTGTTCCTGCAAATTTGTCTAGATGCCGATGCTCTACGTCCTCGGGTCCCGGCTCTCGGGCTGGTCTCAGCTATCGCTGGTATGCCAGGGCGCGATGCCGTGGGCAGACCAGAGGGTGAGGTCCGAAGAGCCGGTAGGAGACCTGAGTCATGATGCTCAGGCACCCCACTTTTAATGCGCAAGATGGGTTAGATGTCGAAACTCTACGTCCTCGGGTCCCGGCTCTCGGGGTGGTCTTAGCCGTCGCTGGTATGCTGGGGCGCAATGCCGTGGGCAGACCAGAGGGTGAGGGCCGGAGAGCCGGTAGGAGCCCTGAGTTGCGATGCTTAGGCACCCCCCCTTTAACGCGCAAGCTTGCGACATCCAGGAAGAAAAAAGGGGACCATGAACAGGCACCGAACAACAAGCATGACGGGTCGAAAACATGGCCCTAAGATAAATGCAAGAGGGGTACATGCCACTGGGTCTGACTCGAGCGGCTTGGGGATAATGCAGCCCGAGGGGCGCCCCCAGCAGAGTGAGCTAAGAACATAAAATAAAAAAGATACACGCCACAGGGACGGACCCACGCGTCCTGGGAATAATGCAGCCCTGAGGGTGCTCCCAGCTGGAAATGAAACTAGAAAGATGTCACCTGATGACGCTGAAGACGAAGGGGTGTTGATGCAGCAGACTCGGTGGGCTGCGGAGGCAGATCCTCACGAGCCCCCAGGCCCTGCGGCCTCGGGAGGCTCCGGAGGCGCTGGTGCCTCTTCGCAGACCGTCTCCATCTCCACCAGGGCTGCGGAACGCCTAACCTCTTGAGCCTCCAGGATGGCCCTCATGATGCGCTGGTACGCAGTAGCCGCGTTCGGCGAGCCGTAAGGCATGCGAACGTAGCTATGGGACGGGCCCACGTAGCGTCCTACTCGCGAAGGCCAGAGGCGCTCCTGAGACGCGGCTTGGTTGAGCCCTGGTATGTCGATGCAGACGCGCAGCCCACCATCCTCGCCTGGATGGGGGGGCACAGCGGGTAAGTGGCGGCTGCCTCTCATGACCCTTGACTCATGTAGCTCCTGAACGGCCTTGCTGACGAACTCCTAAGGGTTTGGCCCTCCTTGCCTTGCTCCTTCTTGATGAAAACGTGCTTCGAAGCATGCCTCCACGTGGTGCCCAAGCGCCTCCCTCATGACCTTGGTGAGGTCGACGGCCCTCCAGGGGAGAGCCCCCAAGCCCTGCCTGAGGAGGGCGCCGGGCACGCTTCCTTATGCGATGGAAGGAGGTTCCCCTGAGCAGGCGCGGGCCTAGAGGGACCTGCCTCCTGAGGGGCCGGGCCGATCGATGTCTTCTTCTTCTTGGGGGCGGCCTCGGGAAGCCTCCTACTTCCGCGATCCGGGTCTTCCAGTGATGCGGCCTGAAAGGCTCTCTCCAGGGAGCAGACTGCATCTCTCTCTTCGCAGGGCACCGTGATGACTCCACCACTTCCTGGCATCTTGAGGACGTTGTAGCCGTGGTGGGTTACGGCCATGAACTTGGCCAGCGCTGGGTACCCAAGGATGGCGTTGTACGGCAGGCGAATGTGGGCGACGTCGAAGTCGATGAGCTCGGTGCGGTAGTTGTCGCGTGCCCCGAAGGTGACAGGGAGGCGGACCTGCCCAATCGGGACCGTGGAGCCGTCGGTGACTCCGGATAAAGGCTTGGTGGGCGGAAGCTGACTGTAGGGTACTTGGAGATTGTTGAATGTTTCCACGGACAGGACGTTGAGCCCTGCCCCGCCATTGATGAGGGTCCTGGTGACTAGCACGTTGCTGATGATTGGGGAACAAAGCATCGGGAGGACTCCGGCTGTGGCCGCGCACTTGAGCTGATCCGCTGAGCTGAACGTGATGGCGCACGCCGACCACCTGAGAGGGCGCGTGGCCTCGAGCTTGGGGAGGACTGCATTCACTTCGCGGGCAAACTGCTTGAAGATGCGCTGAGAGGCTGGGGCTTGGGCTCCACCTAGGATGTAGGCGATCGTGCGTGGTTCCTGGAAGCCCCCAGCCCCTTCGTCCTGATGACGGTCCTCATTTCTCCTTGGCTGCGGCGGTAGCGGAGGGAGGCCTGCGTTACCTTGCGGGCGATCCTCGCGAGGCTGATCCCTCCAGCCTCCCTCGCGAGGCGGGTCCTGCCAGCGATCCTCGCGAGGTTGGTCGCACCACCCTTGACATGGGCCGCGGTCTTCCCAGCGTCCTGTGTTCCTTCCTCCTCCTTGTTCGTAGCCCCGGTCACTGCGGTCTAGACGTCGGCCAGTCCGTCCTTCACGCACGGCCCTGAGCTCTTGGCATTCATTGGTGTTATGGGTGTGGAGGTCATGGTACATGCAGTACCGACTGCCCTTGGAGGATTCCGGCTGATCTCTGCCCCGCTTGGTGTCTGGTTCTGCTGCGAGCACGGCAACCCCCTTGCGCTTCACGTCCTTGGCCTTGGGCTTCTTCTCTTCAGGGTCTGCGGCAGGCAATTCGAGGAGGGAGAGACGCCCTTCCTCAGCCCTGTCGCGCTTGGTCGCCAGGTTAAACAGTTCCAAGGAAGTGCACAGATCCTCATGCATTGCGAGCTCCTCCTTCATTTTGACGTCATGCATGCTGTCAGAGAAGGCTGAGATGATGGCCTCCTCGGTCACCATGGGAATCTTGAGGTGCGCGTTGTTGAAGCGCTGGATGTACTTCTGCAGGGTTTCCCCCGGTTGTTGCTTGATGCGGCGCATGTCGCTCATGGCGGGTGGCCGGTCGCGAGTACCCTAGAAGTTGGCGATGAAGCTGGTACGCATCTCGTCCCAGGAGGAGATCGTGCCTGGGGCCAGGTTCAGAAGCCAGGTGCGGTCCCCGTCCTTGAGAGCCATGGGAAAACTGTTCGCCATGACCTTCTCGTCTCCGTTGGCAGCCTCGATGCCCAGCTCGTAGAGCTGGAGGAACTCTGCAGGGTCTGCCGTGCCGTCGTAGCGAGGAGGCAGGCCTGGCTTGAACTTGCCGGTCCACACGACGGTGCGTAGCTCGCTGGTGAAGGCGCGACAGCCCGCTGTGGCCACAGGAGGCCTTGGAGGACGAAGGGCTTGGTCTTGCGGGTCCCCGTGCGCCGCAGCTAGGTGCAGCGCGGGGTCTTAACATGCTGGAGCAGGAGCGTGGTCGGGACGAGCCGGAGCAGGGAGCGCTTGGGCAGCTTCTCGTGGGCGAGGGACCTCTTGGCAGCTCCGCTCCTGCCGCGCTGGTTCTTGACGGGGCGGGTTCCGCTCAGGGGTCGCGCGCCTTGGAGCCAGGGCGCCTTCTTGAGGGGGAGGCGGCTGAGGCGCCCCAGGGGCTTCATTGCCTACGCATGGCGGGGCGCGGTGCAGCGAGAAGGATGGCGTGGGGGAGCCCCCAGCGGCGCGCACGAGTTTGGCGACTCGGTCGAGCCATTCTTTGTAGACGTCGTCGACTGGGCGGTAGCGCAGGAGCTCGTTTGCCGCGATGAGCGCAGCTCGAGCCTCCATGGCCGCGTGGGGCGTGCGGGATGAAGAACCAGCGGGGGTGAGCTAGGGCGTAGCGGTGCGGCCGTCTCGCCTCATGGACGGGTGCTGGGACGATGCTTGCTCCTCGTTCCCCGCCGAGCCAGTGGCGGTGTTGACGGCAGGCGACGGGGAACGACGAGGGCGCCCGCCAACGGGAGCCGTCTGGGCGACGCGGGAAGCAAGGGCGGCTCGGCGCTCGGCGCGAACCCGGCGTGCATCAGACATGGTCGCGACGGTCGGAGAAGAACAGGGCGACGGAAAACGAATTCTGGAGCACCCCCACCTGGCGCGCCAAATGTCAGATTTAGGGTTCCGACAGACCCTTGAGGTTCGAACACTGGGGTGAGCGCGGAAGTTTTGCCTTATACCTACCTGTTCTTCGCCGAATTGCTAGGATCTAAACTACGAGAAGAACAACACAAGAGACACAGGGTTTATACTGGTTTAGGCCACCATTGTGGTGTAATACCCTACTCAAGTGTGTGGCGTGGTGGATTGCCTCTTGGGCTGATGATGAACAATACAAGGAAGAACAGCCTCACGAGGGTCTGTTCTTGTGGTGGTGTTGTCCTTTTGGAAGGGTTGATTCTAGATGCCTATCTTATCTTCAGCTTCCTATCTAGATATCTCTACCCTGTGGGTGGCTAGTCCTATTTATAGGCGAAGGCCCTGGGCCTCTTCCCAAATATTGAGCGGGAAGGGCGCCAACAATCGGCCAATTTGAAGGGGAACATCCAGTACACTTATCCTGACTAAAGTTGGTCCTCGCCTGTCAAAGGCTCTGGTGGTGACGCCGACTTGGGCTCCACGTTGACCTCTATCCTGCCGTTGGACTGGTCTTGGTCTTGTTGCACCGAAATGGATGCCTTTGCTTGATGCTCTCGCTTGCGCTTGCTCCCCTTGCACCAAAGAGGAAAGAAGGACACTGCGCGGGCTGGCGCCCGGATGGTGCCCTTGGTCGTCATGGCTTGCGTCATGGGCACCTCGCGAGGTACTCCGCCTTGAACTCTCTGCCTCCTCGTGAGCTAGCCTGATGAGGCCGTGCCTGAGGAAGCTCCTTATCGTCCGCCCCGCGAGGCTTAGCCCCTCGCGAGGGTCTTGAGCTCGTGTTGATGAAGATGGGCCGTGTTGGGCCCCCTCTGAGCCACGCCACAGGCCGCAGGTAGGCAAGTCTGGGGACCCCCGTTCCGAGAATGCCGACAGTGTCGTACCTTCGGTGCGAGGACCGGTCGGATCGTGAAGACGTACTACTACATCAACCGCGTTGTCATAACGCTTCCGCTTTCGCTCTACGAGGGTACGTAGACAACACTCTCCCCTCTCGTTGCTATGCATCACCTAGAGATAGGTCTTGCGTGATCGTAGGAATTTTTTTGAAATTACCGCGTTACCCTACAGTGGCATCCGAGCCAGGTCTATGCGTAGATGTTATATGCACGAGTAGAAGACAAAGAGTTGTGGGCGATAATAGTCATACTGCTTACCAGCATGTCATACTTTCATTCAGCGGTATTGTTGGATGAAGCGGCTCAGACCGACATTACGAATACGCTTACGTGAGACCGGTTCTATCGACGTGCTTCGCACATAAGTGGCTGTGAGTGTCTATTTCTCCAACTTTAGTTGAATCGAGTGTGGCTATGCCCGGTCCGTGTTGAAGGTTAAAACAACACAATTGATGAAAAATCATTGTGGTTTTGATGCGTAGGTAAGAACGGTTCTTGCTAGAAGCCCGTAACAGCCATGTAAAACTTGCAACAACAAAGTAGAGGACGTCTAACTTGTTTTTTCAGGGCTTGCTATGATGTGATATGGTCAAGGCATGATGTGATATAAATTGTTGGATTAGATGATCATGTTTTGTAACAAAGTTATCGGCAATTGGCAGGAGCCATATGGTTATCGCTTTATTGTATGCAATGCAATCGCCATGTAATTGTTTTAGTTTATCACTAAGCGGTAGCGATAGTCGAAGTAACAATAGTTGGCGAGACGACAAGGATGCTATGATGGAGATCAAGGTGTCGCGCCGGTGATGGAGATCATGACAATGCTTTGGTGATGGAGATCATGAGCACAAGATGATGATGGCCTATCATGTCACATATTTTGATTGCATGTCATGTTTATCCTTTATGCATCTTATTTTGCTTAGAACGTTGGTAGCATTATAAGATGATCCCTTACTAAATTTCAAGGTACAAGTGTTCTCCCTGAGTATGCACCGTTGCTACAGTTCATCGTGCCGAGACACCACGTGATGATCGGGTGTGATAAGCTCTATGTTCACATACAACGAGTGCAAGCCAGATTTGCACACGCAGAGTACTCGGGTTAAACTTGACGAGCCTAGCATATGCAGATATGGCCTCGGAACACCGAGACCGAAAGATCGAGCATGAATCTTATAGTAGATATGATTAGCACAGTGATGTTCACCATTGAAAAGTACTCCATCTCACGTGATGATCGGACATGGTTTAGTTGATTTGGATCACATGATCACTTAGATGATTAGAGGGATGTCTATCTAAGTGGGTGTTCCTAAGTAATATGATTAATTGAACTTTAATTTATCATGAACTTACTACCTGATAGTATTTTGCATATCTATGTTGTTGTAGATCAATGGTCCGTGCTACCGTTCCTTTGAAATTTAATGCGTTCCTAGAGAAAGCTAAGTTGAAAGATGATGGCAGCAATTACACGGAGTAGGTCCTTAACTTGGGGATTATCCTCATTGCTGCATAGAAGAATTATGTCCTAGAAGCAACGTTGGGTGCCAGGCCTTCTGCAGATGCGACTAATGACGTTAAGAACATCCGGCAGAGCAAAGCTGATGACTACTCGATAGTTCAGTGTGCCATGCTTTACGACTTACAATTGAGACTTCAAATACGTTTTGAACGTCATGGAGCATATGAGATGTTGCAAGAGTTGAAGTTAATATTTCAAGAAAATGCATGAGTTGAGAGATATGAAGTCTCCAACAAGTTCAACAACTGCAAAATGGAGGAGAATAGTTCTGTCAGTGAACACATACTCAGAATGTCTGGGTACCATAATCACTTGACTCAACTGGGAATATATCTTCTAGTTGATTGTGTCATTGATAGAGCTCTTCAATCACTGCCACCAAGCTATAAAGGCTTCATGGTAAACTATAATATGCAATGTATGAACAAGACTATTCCCAAGCTCTTCGCGATGCTAAAGGCCGCGGAGGTAGAAATCAAAAAGGATCATCAAGTATTGATGGTCAATAAGACCACTAGTTTCAAGAAAAAGGACAAAGGGAAGAGGGGGAACTTCAAGAAGAACGACAAAAAGGATGCTGCTCAAGAGAAGAAACCCAAGTTTGGACCTAAGCCTGAAACTGAGTGCTTCTATCGCAAATGGACTGGTCACGGAAGCGGAACTGCCCCAAGTATTTGGCGGATAAGAAGGATGGCAAAGTGAAAGGTAGATTTGGTATACATGTTATTGATGTGTACTTAACTAATGCTCGCAGTGGCGCCTGGGTATTTGATACTGGTTCTGTTGCGCATATTTGCAACTCGAAATAGGGGCTACAGATTAAGCGAAGATTGGCTAAGGAGAGGTGATGATGCGCATGGGAAATGGTTCCAAAGTCAATGTGATCGCGGTCAGCACGCTACCTCTACATCTACCATCGGGATTAGTTTTAGACCTGAATAATTGTTATTTGGTGCCAGCGTTGAGCATGAACATTATATCTGGATCTTGTTTAATGCGACATGGTTATTCATTTAAATCAGAGAGTAATGATTGTTCTATTTATATGAGTAATATCTTTTATGGTCATGCACCCCTGCTGAGTGGTCTATTTTTGTTGAATCTCGATAGTAGTGATACAAATACTCATAGTGTTGAAGCCAAAAGATTGAAGTTTAATAATGATAGTGCAACTTATTTATGGCACTGCCGTTTGGGTCATATCGGTGTAAAGCGCATGAAGAAACTACATGCTGATGGACATTTGGAATCACTTGATTATGAATCACTTGGTGCTTGCAAACCGTGCCTTATGGGCAAGATGACTAAAACTCCGTTCTACGGAACAATGGAGCGAGCTACTGACTTGTTGGAAATAATACATACCGATGTATGCGGTCCAGTGAGTATTGATGCTCGTGGTGGGTATCGTTATTTTCTTACCTTCATAGATGATCTAAGCAGATATGATTATATCTACTTAATGAAGCATAAGTCCGAAACATTTGAAAAGTTCAAAGAATTTCAGAGTAAAGTGGAAAATCATCGTAACAAGAAAATAAAGTTTCTACAATCTGATCATGGAGGAGAATATTTGAGTTACGAGTTTGGTCTTCATTTGAAACATGGGATAGTTTCACAATTAACGCCACCTGGAACACCACAGCAATATGGTGTGTCCGAACGTCGTAACCGTACTTTATTAGATATGGTGCGATCTATGATGTCTCTTACTGATTTACCGCTATCATTTTAGGGTTATGCTTTAGAGACGACTGCATTCACTTCATAGGATACCCAAAGGAAACTGTTGGGTACACCTTCTATCACATATCCGAAGGCAAAATCTGTGTTGCTAAAAATGGATCCTTTCTAGAGAAGGAGTTTCTCTCGAAAGAAGTGAGTGGGAGGAAAGTAGAACTTGATGAGGTAGTTGTACCTTCTCCCTTATTGGAAAGTAGTTCATCACAGAAATCAGTTCCCGTCATTCCTACACCAATTAGTGAGGAAGCTAATGATGATTATCATGAAGCTTCACACCAAGTTACTACCGAACCTCATAGGTCTTCCAGAGTAAGATCCGCACCAGAGTGGTATATAATCCTATTCTGGAAGTCATGTTACTAGACCATGATGAACCTATGAACTATGAGGAAGCGATGATGAGCCCAGATTCTGCGAAATGGCTTGAGGCCATGAAATCTGAGATGGGATCCATGTATGAGAACAGAGTGTGGACTTTGGTGGACTTGCCCGATCATCGGCAAGCCATAGAAAATAAATGGATCTTTAAGAAGAAGACCGACACAGACGGTAATGTTACTGTTTACAAAGCTCGACTTGTTACGGAAGGTTTTTGACAAGTTCAAGGAGTTGACTACGATGAGACTTTCTCACCCATAGCGATGCTTAAGTCTGTCTAAATCATGTTAGCAGTTGCTGCATTTTATGATTATGAAATTTGGCAAATGGATGTCAAAACTGCATTCCTGAATGGATTTCTGGAAGAAGAGTTGTATATAATGCAACCAGAAGGTTTTGTTTATCTAAAGGGCACTAACAAAGTGTGCAATCTCCAGCGATCCATTTATGGACTGGTGCAAGCCTCTCGGAGTTGGAATAAACGCTTTGATAGTGTAATCAAAGCATATGGTTTTATACAAACTTTTGGAGAAGCCTATATTTACAAGAAAGTGAGTGGGAGCTCTGTAGCATTTCTAATCTTATATGTAGATGACATATTGTTGATTGGAAATGATATAGAATTTTTGGATAGCATAAAGGGATACTTGAATAAGAGTTTTTCTATGAAAGACCTTGGAGAAGCTGCTTACATATTGGGCATCAAGATCTATAGAGATAGATCAAGACGCTTAATTGGAATTTCACAAAGCACATACCTTGATAAAGTTTTGGAGAAGTTCAAAATGGATCAGTCAAAGAAAGGGTTCTTGCCTGTGTTACAAGGTATGAGGTTGAGTCAGACTCAATGCCCGAACACTGCAGAAGATAGAGAGAAAATGAAAGTCATTCCCTATGCTTCATCCATAGGTTCTATCATGTATGCAATGTTGTGTACTAGACCTGATGTGTGTATTGCTATAAGCATAGCAGGGAGGTACCAAAGTAATCCCGGAGTGGAGCACTGGACAGCGGTCAAGAACATCCTGAAATACCTACAAAGGACTAAGGATATGTTTCTCATTTATGGAGGTGAAAAAGAGCTCGTCGTAAATGGTTACATCGATGCAAGCTTTGACACTGATCCAGATGACTCTAAGTCTCAAACCGGATACATATTTTTGAATGGAGGAGCTGTCAGTTGGTGCAGTTCCAAGCGGAGCGTCACGGTGGGATCTACGTGTGAAGCAGAGTACATTGCTGCTTCAGAAGCAGCAAATGAAGGAGTTCATATCCGATCTAGGTGTCATACCTAGTGCATCGGGTCCAATGAAAATCTTTTGTGACAATACTGGTGCAATTGACTTGGCAAAGGAATCCAGATTTCACAAGAGAATGAAGCACATCAAGAGATGCTTCAATTCCATCTGTCATCAAGTGTGGGAGGGGGGATAGAGATTTGCAACATACACACGGATCTGAATGATGCAGACCCATCGACTTAGCCTCTTCCACGAGCAAAACATGATCAGCACCAAAGCTCCACGGGTGTTAGAATCATTACTGTGTAATCTAGATTATTGACCCTAGTGCAAGTGGGAGACTGAAGGAAATATGCCATAGAGGCAATAATAAAGTTATTATTTATTTCCTTAATTCATGATAAATGTTTATTATTCATGCTAGAATTGTATTAACCGGAAACTTAGTACATGTGTAAATACATAGACAAAACATATAGTCCCTAGTATGCCTCTACTTGACTAGCTCGTTAATCAAAGCTGGTTATGTTTCCTAACCATAGACATGTATTGTCATTCGATGAATGGGATCACATCATTAGGAGAATGATGTGATGGACATGACCCATCCATTAGCTTAGCATTATGATCATGTCAGTTTCATTCCTACTGCTTTCTTCATGACTTATACAAGTTTCTCAGTCTATGAGATTATGCAACTCCTGAATACCGGAGGAACACTTTGTGTGCTACCAAATGTCACAACATAAATGGGTGATTATAAAGGTGCTCTACAGGTGTCTCCGAAGGTGTTTGTTGGGTTGGCATAGATCGAGATTAGGATTTGTCACTCCGTGTTTCCGAGAGGTATCTCTGGGCCCTCTCGGTAATACTCATCAATATAAGCCTTGCAAGCATTGTGACTAATGAGTTAGTTGCAGGATGAAGTATTACGATGAGTAAAGAGACTTGCCGGTAATGAGATTGAACTAGGTATTGGGATACCGACGATCTCAGGCAACTAACATACCGATGACGAAAGGAACAACATATGTTGGTAAGCAGTTTGACCGATAAAGATCTTCGTAGAATATGCAGGAACCAATATGAGCATCCTGGTTCCGCTATTGGTTATTGATCGGAGATGTGTCTCGGTCATGTCGTTCTCGAACCCGTAGGGTCCGCACACTTAACGTTCGATGACGATTGGTATTATGAGTTTATGTGATATGATGTATCAAAGATTGTTCGGAGTCCTGGATGTGATCATGGACATGACGAGGAGCCTCGAGATGGTTGATGCATCAAGATTGATATATTGGACGACTATATTCGGACACCAGAAGTGTTCCGGAGAAGTTTCGGATAAAAACGGGGTGCCGGAGGGTTACCGGAACCCCCTGGGGAACTAATGGGCCTCAATGGGCCTTAGTGGAGAGAGAGGGGCCGGCTAGGGCAGGCCGCACGCCCCCTCCCCTTGAGTCCAAATAGGACAAGGAAGGGGGGCGGTGACGATGCCATAGTCCTACGGTAGGGACATAGGCCTGACCTATACGCCCTACCCAAGGTCACTACCTTAGAAGCAAAGACATTCAATGCACAATAGGAAGTATCAACTGAAGCCATCGAGTGCAATCCACTCGACCAGTCACCTCACTTAGATACCCCCAATTTCATCCGACCTCGATGGAGTCATTTGACCATATAGGAAACCACTCGGAGTACAGAAGACTTAGGGTCACTCAGGATGACAGCGGTCAGGCGTTCACTCTATAGTCTTAAAGACCATTGATAACACTTTATAGTTGGCGTTACTAGTAAGGCCCTATCTTAATGTACATTGAACCCCTGTAATGGAGGATGGATGGTGTCCTGGCGCACTCTATATTAGCCACCCCACTCCTCTGGGACAAGGGTTCACACCCCTTGTAACACACACCCATATTCCAATCGACCGCCTCAGGGCACCGAGACGTAGGGCTTTTACTTCCTCCGAGAGGGGCCTGAACTTGTAAACTCGTGTGTACAACATTGCCATAACGAGGGCCTCACCTCCTCATACGTACCCCCTATTCTTACTGTCAGACTCAGTACCACAACAGTTGGTGCCCACCGTGGGGCAAAGCGTCTAAGCAACTTCCAGCGAGGTTGCGTTTTCTCCGATCTTCATCAACATGGTTTCCGGCAGCGGTTTGGTCATGGGCCGCGAGTTCCAACTCAGTGTGCTCACTTTCGTTGCCGACGACTCTGCCTAGCTCTAGGAAGCCCCCATCGATGTCGAGGCTCTCCTGATCCTGGATCGTCGCACTTCCGCGCGAGTGCCTATGTCGTCCTCCTTCGGCAGCCGTCGACCCTGTTGTCGGTGTCAAAACTGGCGGATCTCGGGTTGGGGGTCCCGAACTGTGCGTCTAGGCAGATGGTAACAGGAGAGAAGGGACATGATGTTTTACCCAGGTTCGGGCCCTCTTGATGGAGGTAAAACCCTACGTCCTGCTTGATTGATATTGATATTGTGGATGTTTACAAGAGTGGATCTACCACGAGATCAAGGAGGCTAAACCCTAGAAGCTAGCCTATGGTATGATTGTAATGATTGTTGTTGTGTCCTACGGACTAGAGCCATCTGGTTTATATAGACAACGGAGAGGGCTAGGGTTACATAGAGTCGGTTACAATGGTAGGAGATCTACATATCCGTATCGCCAAGCTTGCCTTCCACGCCAAGGAAAGTCCCATCCGGACACGGGGCGAAGTCTTCAATCTTGTATCTTCATAGTCTTGGAGTCCGGTCGATGATGATAGTCTGGCCGATGACAGTTCGGCTGATGATGGTAGTCCGGCTATCCGGACACCCCCTAATCCAGGACTCCCTCAGTAGCCCCTGAAACAGGCTTCAATGACGATAAGTTCGGCGCGTATATTGCTTGGCATTGCAAGGCGGGTTCCTCCTCCGAATGATAGAAGATTGTGAACACCAGGATAGTGTCCGGCTCTGCAAAATAAATTCCATGTTCCACCGTAGAGAGAATAATATATACACAAGTTCAATCTGCTGACGTTTTTTGCGGCATGTCGTCACGCCACTACCAAGCCATTACGTTTTTTACTCTACCACCTCAGCGCATTTAGCGAAGCGGTTTCCTTGGCACGTCTTGTCGAAGCAGAGATCGTGTTCCCCTTAATCCGGGATTCTCATCAATATGGACGTGGGTAACCCAACCGCGCCATTGATGGTGACGCTTGGAGAATAAGCGAGTTTTACCAGACCGGTGGGGGACGCGTAGACTTCGCCTGCCCATATAAGGGATAAGGATTCACCTTTTCACCTACGCCTTCTTCCTCCTTTGCTTATCCATCTCCGCGCACTCGAGCTCCAGCGCCCAAGCCCGCACATCTCGTCTCAACCTTCCCCAGTTATGTCCGGAGCGGGAGGCAAGTGGATGACCTCCCCCGTTACTGAGGAGCACATCGAAAGACTGCGCAGCACCGGCTACCTGTTGGGCGACATCGCGCACCGGCTGCCCGATGAGGGGCAGCTCATCCCCACCCCCAGGCCCCATGAGAGGGTCGTTTTTCTTCCCCACTTCCTCCGCGGACTGGGTTTTCCACTTCACCCCTTTGTCTGGGGGCTCATGTTCTACTACGGCCTGGATTTCCATGATCTGGCGCCGAACTTCATCCTCAACATCTCGGCGTTTATTGTCGTGTGCAAGGCCTTCCTCTGCATCCATCCCCACTTCGGCTTGTGGCTCAAGACCTTCAATGTCAAGCCGAAGGTAGTGAAGGGCACTCAAGCGGAGTGCGGAGGCGCCATGTTGGGCAAGATGCCCAATGTCCTTTGGTTCGAAGGGGCCTTCGTGGAATCCGTCAAAGGGTGGCAATCGGGGTGGTTCTATATCACCGAGCCGCGTGACCCTAAGTGGGCGGCGGCCCCCGAGTTCAGATCTGGTATCCCCACGCAGCTCACCTCCTGGAAAGAGAAGGGCTTGCTGTGGGGTAGTTCGGAGGAGGTGACAGGACTCCAAGCCTGTATCCAGAAGCTGGTGAAGAAGCTCAGGCTGGTTAACATGGTCCAAGTCATGCTCGTCCGCCGGATTCTCCCATGCCAAGAGCGGGCATTCAATTTGTGGGAGTTCAATCCGGAACAGCACCAGGCGCTGAGCGGGCTCTTCGATACGACGTACGAAGGCGCCTGGAGGGTGCTGTTTAAGGGCGCCGAAGCCCCCTCATCCGCGACTGAAGATCGCGGATTTCGCTCGCAGCGCCAAGCCGACGAGGTAAGTGATTCTACACCTTTACGGGACACTTGCTTTTCATAGTTTGACTCTATGCGGGTTTTAATTTCCCCTTTTCCTTTGACAGGACTGGATGAGGAAGGCGGAGCAGATTATCTGCCCGGCTCCTATGCCAGAAAACCCAGTAGACGCCCGTCTAGCGAGGTTGCTGGTTCCGGCACCGCACATGGTGCCGGAGAAGAAGGCCAAGAAGGAGGCCACGGGTGCTCGAAAGAGTTCCCGTTTTCAGGTGTCCGACGACTCCGGGGCGGATTCCTCTCCCGAAAACGAGGAGGAGAAAGAGGATTCTCTCCCAGAGGAGGGAGAGAGGAAGAGGAAGGCTTCCCCAACAGGGGAGGCCGAAGGGTCCAAGAGGGGAAGGACTATTCCCCCGGACAGCTCCGCCAACATCAACGTTGGCGAGGAAGAATGGCCTTCAAGGGCCAAGCCTCCGGCGAGATCGTAAGTATCCGAATTCCTGAATGAGTTATAATTTCTTTTTCTGCGTCACATAGTGTCATTCTGATGCCGCATGCTGCCTGTAGTTCGGCCAATGATGATCTCCCCGCTTCATCAAGCGGGTCGTTGGCTCCGTCGGAGGTAGACTCCATCCCGACTGCCTCCACCCCTCGTGACACAGAGGACGCCGAGGTGGGATGCCAAGAAGGGACCCATCAGGGGGATGCCCCGGAGGCGCCACAAGGCGTCCTCCCGGACTTTGCGCCGGACTCCATATCAGAACCCGCAGTAGTTCCGGAGTCCGGCCGGCGGCCCCTTCGCACGAAGGGTAAGACCATGACACCGACGGCTTCCGTCCAACCGGAGGCGCCGGACAATTTGTTGGAGGCGCTCCAGAGCGCTTCCATCGAGGAAGAACACCGCACTATTATGAGTGTGGTGATTCAGAAGGTACAGCTCGCCAAGAGCGGGCTGACCGAAGCCTGCAGTAGCCTTCTATCAGGCTTTGAGGTAAGAAGTTAAAAATATGCAATGTAATACCGCATAGACAGTAGCCCCTAATGCTCGGTTCGGTGTTCGGAAAGAAAAGCCGGACTGAGGATCTGAAAAAAAAGATATACGCAGGGTTGCTAAAAAATTATGTCAATATGGGTTGCAGGCTGCGCTGCTGACCTCTGCCGCACTGACTGCGGAGGTCGGTGCTATGAAGCAGGAGCTCGAGCGGTCCGAGCAAGAGCTCGGCCGCGCCAAGAAGCAGCTCCAGGACAAAGAAGGTGAGTAACACCACTTAGAACTTGTACCGTACAGAAAAGGATTTAGGTTGCAACAAAAAATAACGAGGATAACATGGGTACTGCAGGGGCCACGATCGAGGTGGTGACCCTGAAGGAGGCCGTGCCTGCGGCCGAACGCAATGCGGTCGCGGAACGAGCAGAGCGAGAAAAGCAGGAGGCGCATATGGCGGTGGTTCAGCAAGAGCTCCAGGCTCTCATGGAAAAGCATGAGAGTTTGGAGCGTGACTCAAAGACTCGAGAGTCCGAGCTTGCCTCGGCTCTCGAAAGTGCCAAGACTGCCAAGGCCGATGCCCATAAGTCCCTTCAGGAGATTGAGTTGGTGAGGAAGATAGCGGCGGGTAAGGCATTTTTCATGCAAAGCAAGCATGTGAATGTAAATTACGTGTTACTTACCCGTATTCGGAGCTCTCTAGGGGCATTTGCAGATCTGCCTCGCAGTGTATCTGATGCCGCCACATTCTATCGAGCCGAGGAGGGGAGCTCAACGGAGAAGGTCTTCTGGTCTCAGTATGCTGAGGCCGGCCATCCGGTGCCCCCTAGCGACCAGCTGAAGCAGCTGGTCGAGCTCCACAAGGCGGCCGAGCAGGCCATGAAGGGCCTCATAGTCCGGCTGTGGCCTGGAGAGGCCATGCCTGGGAGCTACTTCGGCCTCGTGCGACGGTTGGTGGATGCGTGCCCCTGGGTGGAAGTTATCAAGCGCTCCGCCTGTATTGAAGGTGCTCGTCGGGCCCTTGGCCATGCAAAGGTGCATTAGGGCAAGCTGGATGCGGAGAAGCTAATCACTGACGCGCCACTAGCGGGCAAGGAATATCGTACGCCCGAAATTTACTATAAGACTGTCCTGAAGGGTGCCCGCAAGATTGCGGATGAGTGCCCCAGGGATGTAATTATTGAGTAAATTCGCAATGTGTTATCCTGTGCGCTGAAAACTTTGTTCATATGCGCTAAGCAACGCTTGTTAATTTAAAATATTACCTTTTGTGCGGCCGCTTATTAAATCTGAGAGATGGCAAGTCGTCGGCTTCAGCCCCCATGCCACGAGTGCTGGGGTGTTCAGGATAAACTTGAGCACTCTTGTTCCCATTTTTGGGTCCATCTAGGGAGGCTCTCAACACAACGAACAAGGCAACCGGACTTATAGTGCTTGAACACTCTCACTTAGACATAGAATTCTATAATTTTAAATTTCGGCGAAGCCCCTAGTATTCGGAAGACCGAATTAGGGGCGCTATCCACGCCTTCGTCGGACATTATCCGGAACTTCGCTCGAAGCGGCGTAGGTCTTTAAGGACCCGAAAGGACCTCTTGAACAACGACCAGTCTCTCGCTTTATCATGACAGTCAGTTTTAGCTTTCTCCACTGAGGCATTAACCCGGCTCAACCGGGGCGCAATCGCAGTGGTTCTCCCAGTGCTACCTTAGCCGATAGAACGGAACATAAGGTGCCAAACATGGGAGCCGGGCAAACCCAACTATTGACCCAAGACATGATTCGGAGCCGATTCGTATAATGCTATAAGTTCGGGGTGCCGCACTTGTGAAAGTGTTCAGACTTTATCACACCATAATGCGGGGAACATAAGCCCCTGGTGTATTTGGCCGTACCAAAATGTACGGATGCAACATGTCGTAAATGAACATATATATATATATATATATATATATAAGGTAATGCAATTATGGGCAAAAAGTGCTGCATTTTATTCGAGAAGATCTGTTATGAGTGCGGAATGATACAAATAGTGCGGAAAGCAAGGGATTGGACGAATTAAAGGCGTCTCCCTCCAGGGGTAGGCCGCGGAATGGTGTATTTAACAAATTTAATGCTCGTAATGGAGACCACCTGAGTGTTCGTCGCGGCCTTTGTCCCTCCCTGGCTGTTGCATCATGAGTTCGGCAGATTCGCCGCCGGACAGAGTTCTGTATAAAAAAGAGAAAAATAAAAGATAAAAAGAGCGACACACTTGGGAGCCCCTGGTGTGGTCGAACCGCACTCTGGGTCTGTTGTGGTTGTGCCTCTCCCCCTATGCCCATGGTATCTCCAGGGCGTAATTATGTACACGGAGAGTTTGTCTTACAATTGTGCGAGGGCTGGGGTTGAGGCCGCATTGCTACGCGTGCTCGGAACGTGCCAGGTGGTCTTGGTTGATGTTACTCCGGGCGCGTTTGGCCGTGTCCGGTCTTTTAGCGGCCGGACTCGAAAATTGCCTTAAAAGGCTGCTCTGTACTTCTGCCGCGAGAGCCGCTGTATGTTCCTCCGTTCGGAGGGAGCGTTCCGTGTTTCCATTGACCGTGATGACTCCACGAGGGCCTAGAATCTTGAGCTTAAGGTATGCATAATGCGGCACCGCGTTGAATTTTGCAAACGCGGTTCGTCCGAGCAGAGCGTGATAGCCACTTCGGAATGGGACTATGTCGAAGATTAACTCCTCGCTTCGGAAATTATCCGGGGATCCGAAGGCCACTTCCAGTGTAACTGAGCCTATACAACTGGCCTCGACACCTAGTATGATGCCTTTGAAGCTTGTCTTTGTAGGTTTAATCCTTGAAGGGTCTATGCCCATCTTGTGCACTGTATCCTGATAAAGCAGGTTCAGGCTACTGCCGCTGTCCATCGGGACTCTCGTGAGGTGAAATCCATCGACGATTGGGTCTAAAACCAATGCGGCGAATCCGCCAGGGCGGATACTGGTCGGATGGTCTCTTCGATCGAAAGTGATCGGGCAAGAGGACCATGGGTTGAATTTTGGGGCGACTGGCTCCATCGCGTATACGTCCCTTAGTGCACGCTTCCGCTCCCTCTTGGGAATATGCGTTGCGTATATCATGTTTACCGTATGAACTTGAGGGGGGAATCCCTTTTGTCCTCTGTTGTTCGACGGCCGGGTCTCTTCCTCGTCATCGCTGTGTAGCCCCTTGTCACTGTTTTCAGCGATTAATTAGCCTGCCTGCTTGAATACCCAACAATCTCTGTTGGTGTGGTTAGCTGGCTTTTCGGGGGTTCCATGTATTTGACAGGAGCGGTCGAGTATTCGGTCCAAATGGGATGGGCCCGGAGTGGTTCTTTTGAATGGCTTCTTCCGTTGACCGGGTTTGGAGCCTCGGAATCCGGCGTTGACTGCCGTATCCTCATTGCTGTCGCCGTTAATGTGGCATTTGTTTTTGTTTCGACGCAACCTGCCATTGCGGTCCTTGGTATCCGGATTGCCAGCGTTTTTGCTGAGGTTGTTGCTGCGAGCAAGCCAGCTATCCTCTCCCACGCAGAAGCGGGTCATGAGTGATGTGAGGGCTGCCATGGATTTCGGGTTCTCCTGTCCTAGGTGCCGGGCCAGCCACTCGTCGTGGATGTTATGTTTGAAGGCAGCGAGGGCCTCCACATCCGGACAGTCGATGATTTGGTTTTTCTTTGTTAAGAACCGTGTCCAGAATTGCCTGGCCGATTCGTCTGGCCGCTGGATTATGTGGCTTAGGTCATCTGCGTCTGGTGGTCGCACATACGTGCCCTGGAAGTTGTCGAGGAATGCGGGTTCCAGGTGTTCCCAGCATCCAATTGACTCTGCGGGCAGGCTGTTAAGCCAATGCCGAGCTTGTCCTTTAAGCTTGAGCGGGAGATATTTGATGGCGTGAAGATCGTCGCCGCGGGCCATATGTATATGGAGGAGATAATCCTCAATCCAAACCGCGGGGTCTGTTGTGCCATCGTAGGATTCGATATTAACGGGTTTAAACCCTTCAGGGATTTGATGATCCATTACTTCGTCAGTGAAGCATAGTGGGTGTGCGGCGCCTCTGTATTGAGCAATATCACGACGTAGCTCGAGAGAGCGTTGTCTGCTGTGTTCGGCCCGGCCGGAGTAGTTGTATCCGGCGCGACGATATTCGTCGTGGGTCTTGGGGCGCCCACGTGATCCATAGATAGATCTGAATTGTCTTGCCTTGTCCTCCAATATATCTCGCAAGTCCGGCGCGTTCCCCCGTGGCTTCATGCTTTTTGAGCGATGCTGGGGTACGGTTTTGGTGGAGGGCTTGCATGCCTCTCTGTCGCGGCCACGAGGTGGTCGGTCTGCCGTGTTGTGCACTATTGATGCAGGTTTGTACGCTTCCTCCTCTAGTCGGGGGAGCAACTTGCGTTTTGGGTAACTTTTGGAGGGGCGTTCGAGTTCATACTCTTCGGCCATGAGGACCTCGGTCCATCTGTCGGCCAGTAGGTCTTGATCAGCTTGAAGCTGTTGCTGCTTTTTCTTTAGGCTGTTTGCCGTGGCCATTAGCCTGCGTCTGAAACGCTCTTGTTCGACGGGATCCTCAGGCACGACAAATTCGTCGTCATCGAGGCTTGCCTCGTCTCCGGTGGGAGGTAAGTAATTATCATCCTCAACCTCTTCGTCTGCCGCCCTCTTGTGAGGGCTTGCTTCTGCCTCCTCCTGCGCTGGATCATGCTGGAGGGGGTTGTCTTCGGCACTTTCCGGGGTGCTATTATCTCCTGTGCCGGAATCTCCATTCTTGCTGTGGCGGGATTTAGAGCGGCGCCGCTGACGTCGGCGCTTGGGCTGTTTCTTTAAGGAATCGGCCTCCGCTGCTTCTTCGCCATCCCCATCTTTTGGGGTGTCCACCATGTATATGTCGTATGACGAGGTGGTCTTCCAGTGTCCTGTAGGCACTGGTTCTTGATAGTCTCCGGCATCGTCGTCCATACCGTCGATGTCTTCGGAGTCGTAGCCGAGTACGTCGGTTAGATCGTCGACGGTGGCTACGAAGTGGGTGGTGGGTGGGCTCTGAATTTCTTTGTCCGCGTCCCAACCATCCTGGCCGTAGTTCGGCCAGGGCTCTCCGGGAAGCGAGAGATGCTTCAGCGAATTTAAGATATCGCCGAAGGGTGAGTGCTGAAAGATGTCCGCAGCGGTGAATTCCATGATCGGCGCCCAATCGGATTCGACTGGCGGGGGCGCAGGAGGTTCGGAGTCCGGCAGAGAGTCCGGCACCTCGGAGTCATGAGCTTTATGCGGGACAAGGTAAGTGTTTGGCTCCATCGCCGTAGAAGTTGTAGCTCCCGAGGCGGTGTCCAGCCATCCGTCCTTGATCTGAGCGATCGGCTCCGGACTATGGGTCAGAGCGGATTCGTGTGCGGCCTCCAAGGTGTTGTCCGGCGGCAGAGTTAGGTCCTGCCCATCGTGAGAGCGCGGCACGCTCGGTTGTGGCTCAGATACATCGAAGATCAAGTCCTCGCGGATATCGTCTGTGAAGTTTAGGCTTCCAAACCTGACCTGACGGCCAGGGGCGTAGCTTTCGATCTGCTCCAGATGGCCAAGTGAGTTGGCCCGCAGTGCGAAGCCGCCGAATACGAAGATCTGTCCGGGGAGAAAAGTCTCACCCAGGACTGTGTCGTTGTCGATCGAAGAGGCCATCAAGCCTATCGGTGACGACACAGAGGAACTCTCAATGAAAGCACCAATGTCGGTGTCAAAACCGGCGGACCTCGGGTAGGGGTTCCCGAACTGTGCGTCTAGGCAGATAGTAACAGGAGACAAGGGACACGATGTTTTACGCAGGTTCGGGCCCTCTTGATGGAGGTAAAACCCTACGTCCTGCTTGATTGATATTGATATTGTGGATGTTTACAAGAGTGGATCTACCACGAGATCAAGGAGGCTAAACCCTAGAAGCTAGCCTATGGTATGATTGTAATGATTGTTGTTGTGTCCTATGGACTAGAGCCATCCGGTTTATATAGACACCGGAGAGGGCTAGGGTTACATAGAGTCGGTTACAATGGTAGGAGATCTACATATCCGTATCGCCAAGCTTGCCTTCCACGCCAAGGAAAGTCCCATCCGGACACGGGGCGATGTCTTCAATCTTGTATCTTCATAGTCTTGGAGTCCGGCCGATGATGATAGTCCGGCCGATGATAGTTCGGCTGATGATGGTAGTCCGGCTATCCGGACACCCCCTAATCCAGGACTCCCTCACCCGTATCGGTCGATCTTCGCGTCGCCTTCTCACTCCGCTAGATGCCGCCGCAAGCGATCTGGTCGATTGCGGCTCCAGCAGTGGGTGAAGCATGCGGTGGCTCACCAAACGGCCACCCCCCAAGTCATGGCAATCGAGCCTGACAAATTTCATTGTGGTCCAGTCGACCTGTCGACTGGCTTTGCAGACACGTTTTCCGAGAGAGGGAGTTGTGACCTTGCAGCAGAAGTTCTTATGGTCGACTCCGGTCGTAGCCCATCTGGGTTCCACCACAGTGGTGGCAACGGTGGCGGCGATGGCCCATCATTCGGCCACGAGGAGTACGAGCCCCAACCTCTCAACTCGCAGCAGAGGGAAGAGCTGCACCGCCGCAATGTGGAGGCCCTCTAGACCCCCATAATAGGGGAAACCGCTGAGGCTCGGGGCTTGGACGCAGTGCACTTGGCCATGCTGGCTGAGCGCACTTGTTTGGAGAATCTCCAACATTCTCTCGACGAGCGTGCCCGTCGACTGATCCTTGAGTCCAGTTGACATCCACGACAGTTGTTTCTGCCTGAACCTCAGGTATTCCACACTCCAATACAGAATCTTGCAGCTGATGCACGTATCATAGAGTATATTTAGCCGTCCCGTTCAGAGGCTGGAAGGGGCTTGCAACAGATCGGAACGCTGCTCTGAGCAGCAGGAGAGCTGTACTCCGCCGTTTCTCAGTCGTGGAACAGGATCCACAGCAGGTCGGTAAGGGCAGATACTATTCGGTCGGCACACAGTCCT
Source organism: Triticum aestivum (assembly GCF_018294505.1). Lineage (NCBI taxonomy): Eukaryota > Viridiplantae > Streptophyta > Magnoliopsida > Poales > Poaceae > Triticum > Triticum aestivum. The sequence continues at coordinate 466,787,808 of NC_057795.1, read as the reverse complement.
GGGTCACCTTTGCGATGTGAAGATTGTGATCACTGCCCAGATCGGCACCTTGGAAGAGCTCATGGAGAGTTTGATCATGAGTACGCCTATGACAATCATCGGCGGGTGCCTTCTCCCCTTCTGAGGGATGGGTCGTATGCGCCCTGGCGGTATGACGACAGGCGCCTGTATGGTAATGATCGCAAAGTTCCAGTCGACCCAAGAGAGCCTAGGTTCGACGCAAGGTCAGTCCTTGTCCAAGGTTTGGTCGACCGAAACAGAGCATATAGAGAGGGGTTGGATAGAGACAGGCCCGGTGGAAGCAGGGTCCATGTTTCCAGCCCCGAGTGTTTCTAAAGAGCCATCCGAGCCGCTGAGATTCCTCACAACTTCAGATTGGCATCTGGCGTCAGTAAGTTCGCAGGAGAGTCGAAGCCCGACACTTGGTTAGAAGACTACCGAGTGGCTGTGCATATCGGTGGCGGCAGCGATGAGGTGGCCATGAAGCACCTCCCTTTTGATGCTTGAAGGTTCTGCCAGAGCTTGGCTGAATCAGTTGGCCCCTGGAAGCATTTTCAGTTGGGATGAGTTGGCCCGAGTGTTTACCAAAACATTTGAGGGCACCTGCAAGGGACCTGCTGGTTTGTCGGAATTGCAGCATTACGTGCAGAAATAGAATGAGACCTTGAGAGATTATATCCAGAGATGGACCACTCTTCACCACACAGTGGAGAATGTATCAGATCACCAAGCAGTCTGTGCCATTAAAGAAGGCGTTCGCTACAGAGAACTCAACCTGAAGTTCGGTCGGACCCGAGACATGTCTCTGGCTCGGATGATGGAGATTGCCACTAAGTACACTAACGGCGAAGAACAGGACCGACTCCGGAGTGGCAAGAATAGACCAGTCACCCAGGACACCGGAGGAGGAAATTCCAGTCGGAAGCATAAGCGAAAGGTTGAGGCAGTAGGCCCTGCTGAGGCAGCAGTTTTGAACCAAGGAAAGTTCAAGGGGAAGCCTAAAGGGCCTTGCACCCCTAACAAAGTTAAAGATCAAGCAAGAAATGATCTGCTTGATTTTCTATGTCATATACACACCAAAAAAGATGAGGAGGGGAATCTGATTCTCCCCAAGCATACCACTCGATAGTGTCGACTCCTGATCCATAGCTTCCGAGAAAGCCAACCCAGTGAAAAGGACAAAGATTCTAATAAGGAGGAAGACAAAGAGTATGATGGTGGTTACCGTAATGTTAATGCTACTTTGGTGATTTTTGCTGACATCGAGAGCAAAAGTCGACTGAAAGTTATTAACAGGGAGGTGAACATGGTTGCTCCGGCAACACCGAGATATTTGAAGTGGTCAAAAACCCCTATTACATTCGACCAGTCTGACCACCCGCCGCATGTTGCTACGCCTGGGCGGCAAGCGCTGGTGGTCGACCCATTCGTTGGGGGCACCCGACTAACCAAGTTTTTGATGGATGGTGGCAGTTGTCTGAACATATTGTATGCTGAGGCCCTCTGGGGGATGGGCATTCCAATGGCCAAACTCAGTGAGAGCAACATGATATTCCATGGTATCATCCCAGGAAAGAAAGCCGATTCACTCGGTCAGATCACTCTTGATGTGGTTTTTGGTGATTCCCTGAATTACTGCAATGAAAAGTTGACATTTGAGGTAGTGGATTTTGATAGTGCCTATCATGCCATTCTAGGTAGACCTTCTTATGCTAGTTTCATGGCCCGACCATGCTATGTGTACCTCAAGTTGAAGATGCCTGGCCCCAAAGGCATGATCACAGTCACTGGAAATCGGCAGAGAGCAGAGGATTGTCTCCAGAACGGTTTCAAGATCGCTGATGAGCAGATGTCAGCAGTAGAGTTTTAAGAATACCAGAAGACTGCAGATCCGAGTGATTTGCTATGTGCCAAGAGGCTTGCCTCGGAGTCCGCATTCTAGTCGGCCGGCGAGACAAAGCCAGTTCGCATTCACCCGACAGACCCCAATGCTGCTCCGACCCATATCTCAACGACACTCGACAGCAAATAGGAAGAAGCGCTCATCCAGTTCCTCCGTGAGAACTGGACATCTTTGCATGGAAGCCATCTAACATCCCAGGTGTACCCAGGGGACTGGCTGAGCACCGTTTGCGAGTCTACTCAAAGGCAAAACCCGTTAAAGAGCATCTCCGTCGGTCGACCACAGAGAAGAGAAAGGCGATTGGCGAGGAGGTGGCTCGGCTTCTGGCTGCTGAGTTCATCCGTGAGATATACCACTCCGAATGGCTCACCAATGTCGTTATGGTCCCCAAGAAAGATAAATCACTTCGAATGTGTATTGATTTCAAGCACATCAATTGGGCCTGCCCGAAAGATCATTTTCCTCTGCCCCGGATCGATCTGTTAGTCGACTCCACTGCGGGATGTGAGCAATTGTCCTTTTTGGACGCATATTCTAGGTACCATCAGATCCGACTATATGGACCCGACGAGATAGAGACAGCTTTCATCAGTCAGAATGTGGAAGCATACATGGATGACATAGTGGTTAAGTCATGAGAAGGTTCCGACCTGCTGACTGACCTCGCTGGAACCTTTGCCAACTTAAGAAGATATGATATCAAACTCAATCCATCAAAGTGCACATTCGGAGTCCCAGGTGGAAAGTTGCTCGGTTTCCTTGTTTTCAAACGGGGGATCAATGCGAACCCAAAGAAGATTAGCACAATCCTCCGAATGAAGCGCCCTATGCGTGTGCACGATGTTCAAAAGCTTACTGGTTGTTTGGCCGCGTTGAGTTGATTCATCTCACGCCTCGGTGAAAAGTCACTGCCTCTTTACCGATTGATGAAGAAGTCTGACAAGTTCGAGTGGAATGATGAAGCTAAAGCAGAGTTTGAAGAGCTCAAAGCCCTGCTTTCCACCCAGCCGGTGCTTCCCGCTCCAGTCACCAAGGAGCCTTTACCGCTTTACATCATAGCCACTGGACATGTTGTCAGCGCAATGCTCATAGTCGAGCGGGAAGAAGAAGGTAAAGCCTTCAAAGTTCAGTGCCTTGTGTATTACATTTCAGAGGTCTTGACCCCGTCCAAGCAGAGATATCCTCATTATCTGAAGTTTGTTTATGGGATTTACCTGACCACGAAGAATGTTGCACACTACTTTTCAGACCACTCGGTTTCAGTCGTCAGCGACGCCCCATTGTTAGAAATTCTGAATAACAGAGATGCAACTGCTCGAGTGGCGAAATGGGCGATTGAACTCCTTCCTTTAGATCTCAAGTTTGAGGCAAAGAAACCCAACAAGTCCCAAGCTATAGCAGATTTCCTCGCATAGTGGATTGAACAACAGCAACCGACTCAGGTACAGTTGGAGCATTGGACTATGTTCTTCGATGGGTCCAGGATGTTGAATGGTTGTCGTGTAGGGGTGGTTTTGGTGTCCCCAAGAGGAGACAAGCTCAGTTATGTCCTCCAGATCCACTTTGATTCTTCAAACAATGAAGCTGAGTATGAGGCATTATTGTATGGGTTGCGTATGGCCAATTTAGTCGGCATCCGGCGCTTGATGGTCTATGGCGACTCAGACTTAGTGGTTAATCAAGTACTGAAGGAATGGGATGTCAGGAGTCCAGCAATGACCGGTTATTGCAATGTAGTGAGAAATCTAGAGAAGAAGTTTGATGGGTTAGAGCTCCACCACATATCCCAAATCAAGAATCAAGGCACGGATGATCTGGCAAAGATAGGTTCCACTCAGAAGCCTATCCCCAGCAATGTGTTCTTGGAGCATCTCCACACTCCATCAGTACAAGAAGATCCCTTCAAGGATAGTGTCGTACATCATATACCTGCTCAGGCAGGAACTCCAAGAGGATGAGGATGAGGCCCACCAGATAGTCCGTTGATCGAAAGCTTTCACCGTGATAAAAGGGCATCTTTACATAGAAAGTGTCATAGGAGTGGCTCAACGCTGCACCACCCCAGAAGAAGGTCGAATGATCCTAAACGATATCCACTCGGGGGACCTATGGTCAGCATGCGTCCTCTCAGACCATCGTGGCCAAAGCATACCGAGCAGACTTCTATTGGCCTCGTGCGAATGAGATGGCAAAGGATATAGTCAACAAGTGCGCAGGATGTCAGTTCTAATCCGACATGTCTCATAAGCCTATGTCTGCCTTGAAGACTATTCCACTCGTCCAGCCATTTGCAGTCTGGGGATTGGATATGGTTGGACCCTTCAAGGCTGGCAGAAGTGGTTTCACTCATTTGCTCGTAGCATTGACAAGTTCACCAAATGGATCGAAGCCAAGCCCATCAAAAACCTTGACTCAAAAACTGCCGTCAGTTTCATCGAGGAGTTGATATTCAGATATGGAGTCCCTCACAGCATTATCACGGATAGCGGCTCCAATTTTGATTATGATGAGTTTAAGGCATTATGTGCTTCTCGAGGCACTCGGGTCGACTACGCGTCTGTTGCATACCCGCAGTCGAATGGGCAAGCAGAAAGGGTAAATGGTTTGATCCTTCAAGGGCTGAAACCCTGACTGATGCGCAACCTCAAGCACGCTGCCGGAGCTTGGGTGACTGAGTTACCATCCATCCTATGGTAGCTAAGAACAACACCGAAGCGGTCGATTAACCGAACCCCTTTCTTCTTGGTGTATAGCACTGAGGCTGTGCTTCCGAGTGACTTGCTGCACAATGCTCCCCGAGTGGAACTCTTCTCAGAAGCTGAAGCAGAACAGGCACGCCAAGACGTAGTCGATCTCCTAGAAGAAGAATGGGAGATGGCTCTGATCCGGTCGACCATCTATCAGCAAGATCTATGTCGATTCCTTGCCCGTGATGTCAGAGGTCGAGCATTCCAGGAAGGAGACCTTGTGCTCCGAGTGGATCCGAAACGGCCACACAAGCTCGCCCCGGACTGGGAAGGTCCCTTCATCATCACCAAGGTGCTTCACAATGGAGAATACCACATCTACAACATAGCCAAGAACATGGACGAGCCTCGTGCATGGAATGCAAAGCCGCTTCGCCCTTTCTATACCTAAACCACTCAGATCGACGAGTTGTAATAAGAGTCCTTTAGTTTGCTTACCAAAGACAAGATTTTTGCAGTATCTCTTAATGATTTGTCTCCGAATCCCCCAGTGGGTGGCTTAGTCGCGAACCTGATTCGCCTAAGTTAAAAAACGCTCCGAGTGGAGAGCAATCCTCCCACTCGGGGGCTTAGATGCGACCCTGTACTCGCCTAAGTTAAAAAACATTCCGAGTGGAGAGCAATCCTCCCACTCGGGGGCTTAGCTGCGACCCCGTACTCTCCTAAGTTAAGAAACACTCCGAGTGGAGAGCAAATCCTCCCACATGGGGGCTTGGCTGCGACCCCGTACTCGCCTAAGTTAAAAAAACATTCCGAGGGGAGAGCAATCCTCCCACTCGGGGGCTTAGATGCGACCCCGTACTCGGCTAAG
>NC_057795.1:466777630-466781895 GCF_018294505.1 Triticum aestivum | reverse complement strand
TACTCGCCTACGTTAAAAAACATTAGGAGTGGAGAGCAATCCTCCCACTCAGAGGGCTTAGATGCGACCCCGTACTCGCCTAAGTCAAAAAGCATTTCGAGTGGAGAGAAATCCTCCCATTCGGGGGCTTAGCTGCGACCCCGTACTCGCCTAAGTTAAAAAAACATTTCGAGTGGAGAGCAATCCTCCCACTCGGGGGCTTAGCTACGACCCCGTACTCGCCTAAGTTAAAAAATGCTCCGAGTGGAGAGCAATCCTCCCACTCGGGGGCTTAGCCGCAACCCTGAACTCACCTAAGTCACAAAGATCTTATGAGCTATGTCACAAGTACAGCATATGCTCCATCCCAATCCACAAGGATGACGAGGTGTCAACTGAACACATCGTCAGAGCTGCGCCAAAAGTACAACATACGCTCCATCCCGATCCGCAAGGACGACGAGGTGTCGATTGATCACGTCATCTGAGCCACTCAACAAAGAGTGGAAGGGTCAAGTTCCACTCGTAATAAAAAAACATCTGAAAGCGATAGAGGCAAAGCCATCATATTCAAAGAAAACCAAGTTCAGATAAATCCCGCAAAAGGTCAGAACCACATCGGACAGAAGTACTCAAGCGTCAGGCCTGAACAAGTTTAACGGTTACAAAACCACTCGGCATTCTAAGGCAAATAAAGGTGGGGCATAATGTTTGTTCACTCAGCGGGAGGAGGACTTGCTGGCTCGATGAAGCTGTCAAGGTCAATGTTGTCTATGATACGAGTGGCAGCGTCAATGAAGGTGTCCATGAAGGACTGGAAGTTGAGCTTCTTGGTGTTGGCAACCTTGAGAGCCGCCAGCTTGTCTTCTCTGACATCCTTGCAGTGGACCCGGACCAACAACAGAGCAACGTCGGTGCCATAATGAGCAGACGACTTCTTCCACTCTTGCACTCGACCAGGGATTTCATTCAGTCGAGTCATCAGAGACTCGAGATCATTCTAGAGTTCCGCTCGGGGCCAGAGTTCAGTGTCAATCCGCGACATCGCCACTTTCAGACGAGCAAGATAATCCACAGCACTGTCCAGTCGAGACTCCAATCGCATCACATTCATCGCAACATCATCATTGACAGGAGAGTTTATGGGGTCAAGACCTGTCTCGATCTGCCTAGTCTCCGCTTCAAACTCTTGACAGAGTTCTGCACAGTCAGAAAAGCGATGAGTCGACAGTTAAATAATGAGTCGACAATGGCAAATTGGTCGGATGAGAGGAAGTACCTTCAAGCTTTAGGACCAGTTTCTCAGCAAGCCGTCCCAGATAAGCCTCCAGTTCACCCTTCTTCATCGTGAGACTTCCAACCTTATCAGTCAAGGTATCCTTGTCCTTCTTCAGCCTCACAACCTCCTTGTTGGCCTCAGCAACAACAGCCTTCATCTTGGAGTTCTCATCTTCCAACTTATTGAATGAGGCCAGCTTCTTATCAGCAAGTGTTGTTTTCTCTCGCGCCTCCTTTTGTGCTGCGGCAAGGTCTTGATCCTTCTTCTCCAAAGCTTGCATCACTTTCTCTAAAGAAATAACATTCTTGAGACGAGCTTGGAGTTGGCGGTTTTCACCATGCACATCTGTTCAAGTGGAGTCACTCGGTTCAAGGGACTAAAAAAGTAATAAGGTGGACAGTCGACGAATTATTACCTCCCATGGTAGCTGCTTCTTCCTGGGCTTTCTCGAGATTATTCTTGGCCAGCTCCAGGCCGAAGTTGAGGCTGATCTGCTTATTCTCCAATTCAGCAAATTGGGCCCAAGATCACAGATTTCTGTGGTCAGCAAATAAGATATGTTAGTCGACAGAATCAAAGGTCAATCACAGAGAAAGTTGCTCTAAGATTACCGCCGAATCAAACATTCAACAGTAATCTCGGGGACTACACCCAGTGGGTGCACTTGGCGTGCCCCCACTGGTCCGGTTTTCCACTCAACATGGTCTGCCCAGCGGTCTCGGGGACTACACCAAGTGGGTGCACTCTGCGTGCCCCCACTGGTCTGGATTCCGCTCGGATCAAGTTATTCAACCGAGTGACAGATCAATGAAGTGACATTCGTCGAAGACCCCCACCGAATCAAACACCCGAAGGCGGTCTCGTGGACTACACCCAGTGGGTGCACATTGCGTGCCCCCACTGATTCAGAGATACACTCGACTCAACTTGGTCAACTCAAGTACAAGAGCTATTCAACACTAAGTCAAAACACCCAGTGGGTGATTGGATGCAAAATGTAGACTTATGATAGATGCACACATAGGTTCCAAAACGCTCATCCAGGGACATCTTAGGACAGTAAAGCAGCAGCTACAACTACCACATCGTAGCAGGGCAAACGTCAAATTGAGAGATCAGTCGGAAATCCAACTAACCTTCACATTAACGTGCAGAGCAGAACTGGCGTTGTAGGCAACCTAACTGGCCTCGTGCACCACCTTCATCTGCTCCATCATAATGTTTTCTTGGAGTAGAGCCTCTCTGGCGGCACTCGCCGGGTCATCTGGAGTGTGATGCATAGCAAAGAGCGACGATGGCGGTACGGTTGGAGCAATCACAGGATCTGAAGCATGGAGTTGTGCGGGCGTGGCAGAGACTTGAGCAATCGACGCTGAGGGACGGTGAGTCGATGCTAGACCACCATCTCCGTTGCTGATGTCGACTGAGGCCCCTGTCCTGCGGCCATCCTCCTGTTTGAAGTCCTGCCCCTCCTTCGCGTGTCTTTCAGAGGCACTTCTTCATTGTCGTCTGGAAGCTCAATGACGTCCCGCGGAGCTACAACAAAATGCAACCATAAGGGCACAACCGACAGATAATCCAGTTGACAAAACAAGTTCAAGATTGCAAGAGCGTACCAACTTTAGAAGTAGACACATCATCAGTCTTTTCCTCATCTTGAGCCTTGTCAATATCCATGGAGGTCTCGGAAGTTGTAGCACTAAAAAGTCCGTAATCCACTCGGTCAGAGCAGGAGTACAAGTCAGTAGGAAAACACAGAACGGGAGAACACTCATATAGAAGCAACAGGAACGTCCATCTTGATCTTGGGCAAGGTCTTCCGAGACTTTGAAGGGGCAACCTTGGGCTACTTGGCTACCTTCTCTGATGGCTCCAGAGTCGAAGTCCGAGTGCGCTTATGCACTTGCATGCTCGGATCCACAGCTTTGTTACGCCCGCCCGCTGGATCATGGAACTGCTTGGATCGGTGCTCTATGCGAGGTAGTGAGTTGACCTCCTCCTCTTCATCGTCTGACTCATCACTCTCTTCCTCATCGTCGTCATCAGGGGATTTCCAGTCACCGCTCTCTTCTGTGCTATCCGCTCCCTCCTGGACTTGCTCATGGGCTTGTTCCCCGTTCGGCATCGAATACATCTCAGTATAAACCTGCAAGGAAATAAGTCAATCAAACATCAGTCAAATTCAGAGACAGTTGCAAAACAGAATGAAGTACACTCGGTAACAAGGATCAGACCTTGTCCGGATGGTTGTCGGCGTCGAATGGGTGGACTCTCCTGGCCCCCTGGGTTATCTTTGTTTTCAGTAATGCTCTTCAGCCACAGGGTCACCGTCTCATCCGGAACCTCCTCTGGGTGGACCCGAGCGGTGCCATTGGAGCCCGAGTACATCTACATCGAGTGGTCACGGGCTTGGAGCGGCTGGATCCGTCGACTGAGAAACACCTCTAGTAAATCCATGCCAGTTACACCATGATGGACCAACTGGACTACCCTCTCGACCAACATGCCCGTCTCTACTTTCTCCGCTGCGGTCACGGTCAGTGAAGAAGGTTGCTGGGCTTGATCTAGGGTAAAGAGAGGAAGACCGGTCGACTAACCGGGGGTCGCAATGTCCTAGCAGTAGAACCAGGTCGACCGTCAGCCCCTAACCGACTAGGGAAATGTCATGGGAGGAAAAGTGCTCCTCTTCCTCATCTCGATCCCTAAACCCCGCACATCTGGATCACGTGCGTCCTCTCGTCATTCGGATTTGCCTTCTTCACGGTCTGGGAGCGGACTGTGAAAATGTGTTTGAAGAGACCCAGTGCGGTCAACAACCCAAGAAGTTTTCACACATAGAAACGAACGCAGCAAGATACGTGATGGTATTGGGAGAGAAGTGGTGAAGCTAAGGACCGAAAAAGTTCAGAAAACCCAGGAAGAAAGAACACGGAGGAAGGGAGAAACCACGGTCGACATGGGTAGCAAGGAGGACACACTAACCCAACTGCGGCTGAGGTTCTATCTC